>NC_048231.1:19382246-19577329 GCF_002007445.2 Ailuropoda melanoleuca | reverse complement strand
TTTTTTTTTTTTTTTTGGTCTTATAAAATTAGACATTTAATGGAAAGGACTGTAGAGATCACCCAGTCAAATCCCAACCTCCGTGCAGGAATTCCCTTTAACCTCAGCCTTTCCCTGTGTAGTTGAGAGGTACTTCCTATAGTGGTGAAGAGAATGGATCCAAGAGCCAGGAAGCCTAGACTCTAATTCCACCTCTGCCATTTCTAAATTTTTGCATTCTTGAAAATTCACTGAATCTCTGTGCTTCGGTTTCCTCCACTGTAAAATGGGAATGATAATAATTGTATCTGCTTCCGCTGGATATTATAAGGCTTAAGTAAGAATGCAGATTCCTTAGAACAGTAACTCAAATACCCTAGGAGCTATTTTTTTTCTCAATGGCTATCCCTCCTTCATCTCTTCCTCTTCCTTCCTCCAGTGACAGAGGGCTGACTACCTCCTGTTTATTCTACTGAGCAGGACACCCTCGAATGGAAAATTACTTCTGTTACAGAGCCCAAATAGATGCCACAACTTTTACCCACTGGTCCTGGTTCTGGCTCCCAGAGTTAGGTTGATTAATGAGAATCTCTTTTCTACCTAACGGTCATTCAAATAGTTGATGACAGCTGTCATATCCCTCCTTAGGCTTCTCTTACACAGGCAGAATATTTCAAGTTTCTTCAGCTCCTTATCTTAAGGCTGCCTCCCTTCTCATCACTCTTTGCCGTGAATAATAACAACTCCTAGGTATGAGCCAGGCACTGTGCTGAATGAACCCTTTACTTGCATTACGCAATGTAACCCTTAGCTCAAACCAGGGAGAGGACTTCCATACACATTTATCAGTGAGGTAACTGACTTGTTCACAGACTCATAGTGACAGAGCCTGGATTTGATAGCCTGTATACCATGTCATGCGGAACGTGCCGAGTCTGTCTGTTCTCTTAAGATGTGGCAGCAGAAAGCACACAGAACTTGCACATACGCAACTTAAAATTAAAAAAAAAAATCCTAGGATTTAGCATTTCTTACACATAAACATCTATTTAAATGAGGTTTCTTCTACCCAGAACTAGATAATGATTTTTTTTTTTTAAATCTAGGGGCAGGGTTTTATATAGCCCTAGTACAATTTACTTCGTTTTAGTATCATGTTTCCTCCCTGTTGAGATTCTTTTGAATCTTAAGTCTGTCATATAGCATTTGAGCTATTGCACAGCTCTTCACTTCGACGCATATCTTCAAGCAATTACAAATGGAGAGGTACAAAGACCCAAGATATACACCTAGAGACCTTCTTCCAAGATATTAATACAGATTTCTAAAGATCTGGCACTGTGCAATACTTCATTCATTTAATCCTCAGAACTTAACCTTATCCATTCTTACCTCCACTTTACAGATATGACAGTAGCCCTGGGAGGGAAATAATATACATACAAAGTAGATTTGAATTTTAAATCTAGGTCCCCTTGACTTCAAAGCCGAGTTTTGCACAATGCTGCTCTATCCCACATTATATACAGACAGAGAAATAATGTCCCTGCTGCACCCACTCCGCTGGTGGGAATCTTTGGAATTATGTTTCTCGCTTGTCTCCACAGTTAATACCTATGGACCTGGAACCCCACGTGACCAGAAGGCAGTGTGAAACCTGCCAGAGATGAGTCTTGAGTAACTGATCTCAAGCTGGCAGAGCCTCAGTCTTGCCTGTCTGTGTGCCTCAGTTCATTGTCATGTACTCTACCTTACCCTCTGACTTTAGACTCTCTTCATTCACAGTGACTTGCAGTTCAGGGTTAAGCACACTTGGCCCTTTGGCTACCGGCACTATGGCACTTTTGTGATGGGTACTGACCTATGACGTTAAGTGCCTAGGCTTGTCATTACTGTTTTCAGGACAGCTGGTTTGTGTTCCCCTATTCTCTATGCTCAAGGGCAGGCGTTGGTGCAGGCACTTTCCTACTACGTAAATCATTTGGAGGTAAATCTTCGTTGATGTGACTTTTTACCAGACTAATGTCCCCATCAGTTTCAGCTCTATTCTCTTGTCTAAGAAGACACCTCCTTCAATGAGTGTGGATGGTTATTTATTGCCCATAGTTTTAACCCCCTAAATTACCTAACTCTTCACTAAAATGAAAGCACCTCTGACATTGTTTAACAGCTGCCTCACACAATGAGCCAATTTGTCAGGTCAAATAGCTTCTGCTGTTGCATACCTCACCTGAAATTACAAAGAACACTTAAAGAATGCAAAAGGTCATCACAACCCTGTAAGGAGGTGAAAATACTAAGGTGAGCAACCCTACAATGCTAGACAGCACCAAGCTGTCTAATGACTATGGACAGTCAGGATGTTGGCCATGCATCCAAAAGAACTGCATTTCCTTCAGGCCTCATGCACATGTCAAAGATGCCCAAAGGCAGAGCAAAGCAAATGCAGATTTTTAGGCTTTTTTAAAAATCTCGATTTAATTCATGAGCTGCCTTTTTTCTCTTCTTAGTGAAATAGTTATAAGCTTGTTTTGTCTAGCTCCATCCCTCCTCTCCCTTCCTCCCTCCCTTCCTTCCCTCCCTTTCTTCCTTTTGAATTTATTCTCTAGGGCTCTAATGGATCCCCTGAACCTACTTCTGTTAATGAAGTCCTCTACTCATCCAGAAGCTAGAAATAAGCAAAAAATAGGGCTTCTAATCAAAAGCCCTATCTGGCATAGCTCAGAAAACTGGAAGTGTGCATTTTCAAGTGTGGGGATTCATTTTTTCAATCCCTACTGCATAAACATAGGGATATGCCAATGGCAAAATAAAATACTGTACTTCTCTGTGTTTTGAGTTATCATTTCCCCCCCTTCAATCAGTTTATTACAGGCTTCATTAGCAAAAATTAAAAGCACAAGGGGCAATTAATGAAAGCAAATTACTTAAGCAGCATCCAGCCCCAGGACACCACCATTGTGAGGCGCTCCCTCACTAGACTGGCTGCACAGGAAACTAGATGAAGTTGTGTAAGCCGCATGGAGAAGCTGTGGTAACAGCAGCAATTCAGAAGGGAGCTACAGCAAGAACAGTAGAAACAGAAGCAACAGTGGTGTTTTGAGTCAGGTGCTAAATACTCTAGCATTTTGATGGGGCTTCTTACCACTGCCACAATCAGACTAATATAAGAGGTCAGTGGAGAAAAGAAAACAACTATCTTAAGAATACAATGAAGCAAATAAAATAAAGAAATATGTGGCCGATTTAATGTCCAGATCTATTATAGCAACAGTCATAATAATAGTAATTATAATAATTACTAATAATTAGTAGTAGTAGTTAAAATAGCTACTGATAATTGAGTCTTATGCTGTGCTTAGACTAGGCTAAGGAGTTTCCTTGCACATCGTACTTATTCTTTGGCTTATGAAGTAGGTAATGATCAACTCCATTATACACAAAGCGAACCCAGATACAGAGATGCTAAGAAACTCATCTTGGAGATGCACCTACCTACTAAGTGGAACTTTAGATTCTGGGGCGCCTGGGTGGCTCAGTCGTTAAGCGTCTGCCTTCGGTTCAGGTCATGATCCCAGCGGTTCTGGGATTGAGTCCCTGCATCGGGCTCCCTGCTCAGCGGGAAGCCTGCTTCTTCCTCTCCCACTCCCCCTGCTTGTGTTCCCTCTCTCGCTGCCTCTCTGTCAAATAAATAAATAAAATCTTTAAAAAAAAATGAAGTAAAATAGATTCTGTACTTTAAAATAGGTTCTCATCCAAGGTCTTGTTTATAAGTTCCACTCTATTCTGCCTCCCACTGCACACTGGGCTGGAGATATCGAGGAAATATGCTTAGGTATGCAGAGTTGCTTTCGCTATTTTCCTAATTTGTTGTTTTCTTCTAAAAAACAAAACAAAACAAAGCGATTAAGCAGACTCTGTGTGATCATCTTCCGACTGAGTAGTGTCGCACAATTGCCGCCAGGATCGTCACGTAACGTAGTCCCTTGGGATTGTGTCTGCAAGCACAAGGACAATAAGAACAACTACTTTAATTGATGAAGCCTAAATGGGAGAGAGGTGAGCTGAATATAGACGTATATCTGATGTGTTCGTGGAAAGAGAAGGTCAAATGGGATTCTAAACCAGACAGAAAGTTTTGCAAGGGTTCAGAGGAAAATAGTGTACTGAAGGGTCACGAGACCAAACTCCAAAGAATCTACACCGTAGACATCATGTATTCACATGGCCAGCAGAGATTTATCCTCAGAAAAATGTCTTCTGCCACTGTAAATGAGTGCTCTTAATTTCAATTGTATTGTTTGCATCTCATTTGAAAATTTGCAATGATTTTCTGGTCACATAAGAGCTATGAGCCTATAGCATTTGTACTTGGTTTTGCACTTGTGCATTTTTAGGAAACATTATAATAGGTATCTTGAGTCAATTGTAAGGATGTATTATATGAGAATATTTATTTATTCTTAAAAAAGGACCTTTTTACGTTTGTCACGTTTGAGGCAAACTGCCACAGCAATGGACAGGTTGGCGAAAAGTTGATCAAGCACATTAGATCATCATCTTTGTTGGCCTGGTCAAAGGTAGCTGCCAGGGGGTTTTAAAGAAAAGAGGGCAAAGGAATTCTGAGAACTCTTGCAACATACACCCTTCTAATACATGGTGTATATCAAAATTGCCTCCAGAATCATTTAAAAATCATGTCAGATTTAATCTTGAGGCTGAAGGCCCAGGCATCCTTTTATGCTAAGCTTCACAGTGATTCTGATATGCCCTTCCACTACCCAATTAATCCTGTCAAGCTAATGAACTAAGAAATGAAGACATTTCCTAAAACAGTGTTCTCAAAGTTTAACATGCACATGAATGACCTGCCAGGTCTATTAAGTGTAGTTTCTGGTGTGTCTGGGGTGAGTCCTCTGGTTCTGCATTTCAAACATGCTCCCAGGTGGTCCTGGTCTGCATTTTAGGAGATGGGATGGTGGCCGCACCAAAGCAGATGGAAATTGGAAAAACCAGTTAAAACATTAGCCCAAAGTTATGTATCTTGAGTGTTGATGATGGCTACATGAATGTATACATGTGACAACATGTCACAGGATGAAACATACAGGTGTATAAACACACACACCTATACATACACACAGACTAGTCCACACATAAGTGCATTAAGAAAATAATCTCTAAGTCTTTTTTTGCTATAGATTTGCCTCAGTTTCTGTACTGGGGGAGAAAGAAAAGTTGAACTTTCATATATGGATTTGGAATTTAAAGGTGTAAAACATATTGCAAATTTGGGGCTACAAGACCTAAAATATCTAAAGAAACCAGAAAAAATAAACGTAAGGAAACCAAAAAAAAGAGCATCTCCTTTGACTTGAGTCAAACTTTAAGAACAATAAGAAAAAGATGTTTCTTAAAGAAAAATTTTGAGGCGAACATCATTGGAGCCCAGATGGCAAAACGCTATAATGATTAAGTCATCAAGCTGTAGGCAGCTGACCTGCTCTACTCTCTACTACATTGTCTAACATATGGCCCTAGTCTACATTTCTTACTCAAACATCAATCCTCTGACCTCCAAGGACAGCATGGACCAATGCTCCCCATCCCCACAGCATCACAGACAAATCTGAATTAATGCACAGGCTATTTCCAATATGTTATCTTTTTCCCTGAAATAAACTTTTGGTGTGTTCCACATGGGTCAATATCTCCATCTTCAAGGGCGGGAGCAGTAAACTTTTTCTGTAAAAGACCAAATAGTAAGATCTTAGGCTTTGCAGGCCATAAGATGTCTGTGGCAACTATTTAACTCAACCATTACAGAATAAAATAGGCCATAGATAACATGTAAATGAATGCACATGGCTGTATTCCAAAACGACTTTATTTATAGAACAGTGAGTTTGTCAATCCCTGCTCAAGAGTGTCTCACATAGCCCCCTTGAAGAGGCACAAAAATTCTTTGTTAGACCATGTATTTCAATTTTTGGTTTAAAAAATCTGAATGACATCCTTAAGAGCATAGACAGTGGTTGAGACAAAAATGGGACAGGACTTCTAGTAGAAGAGGTAAAAGACCACTCTTGAGAACAGCATCATCTCACCATCATCCTCACATCCCTCCTCAAATATTTTGGGATTTTGTAAAGATGGAGGAAGCAAGCAGTGACAGCCAGACTTGGCACTAACAGGTAATATGGTGCATCTGCCTGAGAGTCACACAGCTTTTGGGTCAGCTTGTACAACATGACAGAGCCTGCTCTCATAAGGTGAATCCTAGATGAGAACACCCAAGTTCTGGTGTGATCACCCCATTAAATCCCAAAAGGCCCATGTAGATTTTCCTTATAATTCACTAACATAACCCTACTGGTCGTATATCAGAGGAGGGGAAGTTGTGAGTAGATTTTTTTCAATGCAATTGGACCAGGATCTGTTGTACCTCCTAGAGAGAGACATCTGTACCTTGGGGAAGGAGGAGTAGGCTGTAACATAGCCAGCAAGCTTCGGCAGTAGTGTATGGCCTGGCCTTGGATCTTGTTGCAGGGGTCTCTGGGTCTGGCTGTCTTGTTGGAGTTTCGCAGTGGAACTCTTATCATGTTAATTTATTTACAGCCACCAACACCGGTGTCAGACAGCAAAGAATAAAACTGTATAACGGCAGCAATTGTGGCTGGGAGAAAAGTCATGTCTTCCCAGGTCCAATAAAAAGTACAACTAAATAATTTAGATGAGAGGGAGGAGGAGTGCTTCTAAGAGACATGGATTCCTTATACAGCCCCCAACTGCTGAGTTATATATCTATCATCCAACGGGGAAAATCACCTCCCAGATTTCTGGGGAAGTGATTTCCAAGTCATTTCTAAAGAGGTGCTAAGATTTTATTGTGAAGACCACACTGGAAAAGAAACCAAAGAAAGACTAGTGGGAAGTAATCATGGTGGAAGTGATGTGATAAATACACCAACCTGAGAGAAGTGACGTGCATTATAATTATTACTTTGCCAAATTCAAGGAATTGGAGTTAAGTCAAGGGTCCACCGGTACATTATGAGAAGGGTAAGGACAGTCAAATCAATCTGGTGACTCACAAAGTGACTAGGCCTTTTTGGAATCTCCCACCCCTTGATTTTCAGGGCCCTACTACCACTTAAATTAAAGACACACCTTCAACTAGAAGTCTTTTGGTTTGAATAGTCAGCTTGCCATGCATGCTATTTGTATTTACCTCTTCTTACTTGAACCAATGGTGATGCCCATAGTAGGAAATTTGATCCTAGCTTTTCCATTCACTTTCACTCTCAAAAACCACATTTTCTCTTAGATGTCAGAACCGCCTTCTGGTCCTGTAACACCATAGCTTCTCTGATTACAGTACTCTTACCACGAAGCACAGACATGGCTTCAAATCCTTCATAGCTTGGGAAAGGGTCCCTACCATAAGTATTTGTGAGTGAAACCTGCTTATTTTCTGGGATCTGGTATCACCCTTTCATGCCCATTTATTTTTTGATGAAGAAATTTAAGCACATATAAACCGGACGACTTTTCTACGGTTAAGTAGCTAGAAAGTGTCAGAGCCAGGAGTAGACACCTGGTATCCTGATCTCTAACCTAGTACTCCTTGCATTTCACTCTTTCCTGCTTCTGGGAAGACCAGGCTCCTCAAGGACTTATAGATTAATCACCTCACCACAGAGAAGCTGGGTAGGGCTCCATGTTAATCACGCTGCTCCGTATAGTGGTAGAGATGTGTCTAAGCCACAGACAAAATTAATCACATGCTCTTTGATATTAACATGGAACATTGCATATAACTTGTATACATATATCACAATGTACTCAGATCAATCTGTTTATCTATTGGCCCTAAATAGGCCTGGAGACATCTATTCTTCACATTTGTGCCTACAGCATCTAGCACAGGGTTTGAAATACACTGGACAGTTCTCAACAATTATTAAATTACAGAATAAACATATGGATAAATGAAAAAAAATGAATGAATGGCATTAGAATAAACTAGAGAAGAGCACAAGACTTAGAACCAACTGTCCTGGATTCTAATTCTGCCTCCACTATATACCAGTTGACTGGTTGGGGCAAATCACTACAAAAATCAAGATAGCCGTATCACATGGGTTGTTTCAAAAGTTCTTTGTATGCTGTAGTGTCAGGGAGTAATTATGAAGAATTAGCATATGCTTCAACCAAAGAGGGCAGCTTGGACTGGTCATTACCTGGTGCAGTTACAAATCCAGTAATGCCAGATATTCTAGTTTTTCCAAAGAAGCTAGAAAACTAGATTGTGGTATGAAATAGCCCAATTATTAAATATTGGACAACACTGCACAGGCTGTCCTTGGAGTATGAGCCATGTGTTTGCAACATCAGACATGCATGTTGGCAATGTGGTCATTCATAAAGATTATAAGCAGGACACACACAGCAACTGCTTGGAGAAAAATCATCTTGTGCAAAACCTAAAAGATGGAGTGGGAAAAGCATAGACTCTGGAGTCAGAGGACCATATCATTTTCTAGCCGGGTAGCTGTGGGTAAGTTCATTTATTATATTTGATGTCACACCCCTACACCCTTATAAAATGTTTCTTGAAGGCTCCAAAAAGATAATACATGAAAGAATGTGTTAAGCTTGCAGTGTGCTTTAAAACATAAAACAGTATCACCATTATCTAGGACTTGTGGCTTGAACTCAACAAAGAAGTGATAAATGAGTCCAGTAAATGAAAGAATAAAGGAATGGCAATTTGAATAATTCCATCCTAATGGGCAATGAATCCAGATTTTGGCTCTGGGATATAAAGACTATTTAACCTCTATTTAACAAATGACAAAGGTGAAGATCAGAGAGTTCAAGGATTTTGCCTAAGGTCATAAAGGGGAACAAAATTTGCCACCCCAAAATAGACCTTTCTGGCATAGGATTATGTTAAACTGATTATTTTTAAAACAGCAGACCTCAGAGAAGCTCTGAAAACTGAGTAGAAGTTAACCTTTTGTAACAAACATTTACAAGGGAAATCTCCATTTATAAGACTGTCTCCCCTAACTGAACCAAAACAGGAGGACTGAATCTCTAGAAACTCTTACCAATGGAGAAGTCAAAGACTTAAGTCTGCATAATGTCCTTATCCTTGTTTTTTGTGCTTTTCCTGGTCATCTCCCATAACTAGCTCCCTCTGTCCCTCTCCCCCCAACTTTCTTTCGTCTTTAGCTGGAGATGATATTTAAGATGATGGCTTGGGTCATTTCTGACAGTTACTCAGTTTTCTCGGGTATCTCCTACGTACATAGGAGCTGTACAGGTTATTAAACTTCTATTTGTTCTTCTCCTGTTAATCTGTCTTTTGTTTTAGGGTAGTCTCAGCCAAGAACCTAGAAGGATAGAGGGAAAATTATTTTTCCTCTGCTATAGTCATATAACAAGTAAGTGGTGGTAGACTCCAAATTAGGAGCCTGTGACTTTAAGTATTTCCTGATACTCTCCCTCTGAGTATTTTTGCCACTCCTAGAAAAGACCAAGCTTTAAGGCTTTAAGATCTCAAGTAGCTAGCTCTGGAAAACAAAAAGTAAAAAAAAGAAAAGAGCTCCCAGACCATTTGGGAATAGTTTATCAAATAAATTAATCAATTGACCACGTTTTAAACACACACACTAAAGAAGCCCTTACGAGTAATACTTAAGTGAGCGAGTTCTTGATGCAGTTTAGGGAACTGCGGTTCTAGAAAGAACTTAACAAGTTAATGTTAAAGGGAAAGCAACATTAGGAGCCTGGAGGGTGTAATTAATGAGAAGAAAAAATAAATGAGTATGTGTGGTTGGTTTAGGCTGAGTGAGGGAAAGCGGGGGGGGGGGGGGGGGGGGGGGGGGGGGGGGGGGGGGGGGGGGGGGGGGGGGGGGGGGGGGGGGGGGGGGGGGGGGGGGGGGGGGGGGGGGGGGGGGGGGGGGGGGGGGGGGGGGGGGGGGGGGGGGGGGGGGGGGGGGGGGGGGGGGGGGGGGGGGGGGGGGGGGGGGGGGGGGGGGGGGGGGGGGGGGGGGGGGGGGGGGGGGGGGGGGGGGGGGGGGGGGGGGGGGGGGGGGGGGGGGGGGGGGGGGGGGGGGGGGGGGGGGGGGGGGGGGGGGGGGGGGGGGGGGGGGGGGGGGGGGGGGGGGGGGGGGGGGGGGGGGGGGGGGGGGGGGGGGGGGGGGGGGGGGGGGGGGGGGGGGGGGGGGGGGGGGGGGGGGGGGGGGGGGGGGGGGGGGGGGGGGGGGGGGGGGGGGGGGGGGGGGGGGGGGGGGGGGGGGGGGGGGGGGGGGGGGGGGGGGGGGGGGGGGGGGGGGGGGGGGGGGGGGGGGGGGGGGGGGGGGGGGGGGGGGGGGGGGGGGGGGGGGGGGGGGGGGGGGGGGGGGGGGGGGGGGGGGGGGGGGGGGGGGGGGGGGGGGGGGGGGGGGGGGGGGGGGGGGGGGGGGGGGGGGGGGGGGGGGGGGGGGGGGGGGGGGGGGGGGGGGGGGGGGGGGGGGGGGGGGGGGGGGGGGGGGGGGGGGGGGGGGGGGGGGGGGGGGGGGGGGGGGGGGGGGGGGGGGGGGGGGGGGGGGGGGGGGGGGGGGGGGGGGGGGGGCGGAGAGATGGAGAGGGAGAAGAGAGAGAAGCTCAAGTAAGCACTACATTTTATGGCAAAGAGGAAGAATTATGAAACTTGTGTTAGACATTCAATACTGAAGGTACTCTTTCTTTAAACCATTCTGATAGTAACAGCCAAATACAGAACCGAGGGAAGCAAAAGAAACCTTAAATAGAAGTTAGAGAAATCTAAAGAATGTGTGAAGACAGCCATTTCATAGAGTTAAAATTTATGACAGATATATAAGTAACCTATCCCTCTTCACCCAAAGACAAAACAAAAAAGTGGTGGGAGGAGAGAATCCTGTGGTTGGAACCCACAAAAAAGGATGAAAATGTTCATGACATTAATATGAGACCCTTCTGATTCCAGTCAAAAGCTCCCAAAGCAGAAAATGGACTGGTATACGAAGTCAGTGTGGGGGGTTGGGGCTGCTGAACTAGCTATAAAAAGCTGGGGACTAGGAAATGGGGGGGGGGGCTGGTGGGAATGGGGATTAAGATGAATATGCCCTCAGCTCATGGCATTACTGTTGGCATAGGAGTCTCTACATAATTTAGACATTATTTTTTAAATTCAAATTTACTCTAGGCAAAACACTGAGGAGTATATATAGATATATATAGATATATCTATCTATCTATATATAACTATATATATAGTTATATATACACACACATATATCAACTCCTGTTGATATGTTAATTGAAAAATGTGTTACCTTCCCTTGGCAAGTATTTACATATTAATTAACTTTGAGAAGGCTGCAAACAGTTTACTTGGTGGAAGTGTTAACAGTCTATAATACTCCTACTCAGATTCAGATGATGGGGAGGCACCCATTTAGATATAATCTAATCTAATCACTTGGCGGGAAGGTTCTGTAGAATTTGTTATCCAGAGACAGATTTCTGGTAACTAGTCTAATGGGCAGGAATGTTTTTTAATAAAAAGGCAAAAAAGGTGAATTTAATTTAATGATGTTCAGAGGCACAGACATATATAACATCAAAGAAATTTTTGTCGTTAAGTGTAGCTAGTGGAAAAGACCAGAAGTCCCAGGAACAGAATAGATGAGGAGGAAACGGAGTGGGGGAGGAGCAGACACCAGGAAAGACTTGCAAGAGGAAGAAAACCAGCTCTAGGGAGGAAAGAAAGTGAAAAGAAGTCGAAGCCTAGGGAGATGGAGAAGGAAATCAGGGACAGTGTGAAGGGGTGATGTGAGAATTAAAATGGGTTTCTAGGTCTGTATTTAGAGTGACTTTAATGCAAACATTGACACCTGACCCAGGTGAACTTACTAGGAAAAATTCTCTTGAAAAACATGTAATTGGTTGTCTGGAAGCACTTTAGGCTAGGTCCACAGGATGAATACAGGATAATAATCGAAACTTTATACATATTACTTCTTTTTTTAAAATGTTTTCACTATTCTATAAATTCACAGAAAAAAAAACTGTAAGCAGTTAGAAATCATTCATAGCACGTTATTTTCAAAACTAACCATAGTGATGTTACCCTTCAAGTTATGTAAAAATTCAGTTAGTCTACTATGTCTCGAAGACTTAGGTTGGACTCTGAAGCATCCAATATGACTGAATAAGACTATTATTCTGACACTGGTTGAATCTGGTAGTGAGGAACAAGGGGGACTAGCACTACTCGCTTGAATATGTTAAACTGCATCTTATCCAAAGAGAAGCCATGTTCAGTACAGTTCAGCACACGTTTGCGGTCCACTCCTTATGTGTCGGGCACATGGTCCCTGCTGGGCACACAATATTATAGACCTGGATCCAGGAGCACCCCCATTGGGTTTCTGGAAGGTTACCAATAGAGATAGGATTCAACACGGTGATGCATGCTTGATGAACCAAAGGGCCCGAGGCTTGGCTTCATTTCAGTTTGCCACCGCAAATCCAGAAATCTATTTCTGGTTCAGGTCAAGCAAGATATAAACTCTCTGAATATAATTTCCCTCCAATCCGTGATAGGAATGTATGGATGAAATTTTGTATATGTGTAATAATTTAATAATAATAATAGATACATTCCATTCGTTAAGGGTGGGGCACTGTTCCAAGTGAAGCACACAGGTTTCTAGCTACTCTCTAGGGCACAGAACACTTGAATAACTTGCCCAAAGCACAGCTAGAAAGTGGCAACACCAGGACTGGATCTCCCACAGTTAGTTCTGTGTTTTTATTTTATTTTATTTTTTATCATTCATCTTTACTGCCTCCATGATTACTGCTTTGCCAACCATCAAGAACAAGAGGGCATAAGAAGCATAGTTATTTAAAACAAGGAGGAAATAGAGAGAGTAAATAACATGCAATAATAATAACTATTAATACCTAATATTGAGAATTCATTATGTGTTTGACACTGTAAGAAGAAAGACACAAACAAAAGTAAAGGAAATGTGAAGAATAAGAGACAGAAAATCAAATAATCAAACGTGGGAGGACAAAAAAAAAAATTAAAAATCCTCTTTTGTGCTTGGATTGAGGAATTTCCCTATAAATTTGCTCTAGACCTCCTGAGAGGAAACAATGGATTGTGGGCAGAAATGACGAAATCCCAGGGAGAGTCATTATCAGCACGGAGACAGCTGCGATATAGCATCCCCGATTGTCTACATTCAAGGCTCAAACTCAGGGGGAAAATAGAGGTCCCTTTGTTAAAATAAAGCAATCATTTCCACCTTCATTAAAGAAAATATCATGGCATTATTAATCTACAGCAAAAGTCCCATATGCTGTAGCAATACTGGTGAATCTTGCTTTGGGGAGCTATTATCAATAGCAAATACTTATAAATAAAGCATAAATAATGCTTTAATCATATATGGCTTAACCATATTCACTACATATGTTTGCTTTGCTACAGAAAAATCTTGCATTAACTCATCACAATTGCTAAGAACCCTCAATAATAATTCTTTCCTAAACTGCAACTTTAGGACAAAAAAGTGAATAACACAAAAACACACAGATACAGACATTTATTTAGAAATCTTCTAAATGCCCTCCAGGCCTAGTATTTAAAATAGAAAAAACCCCACAAAAATAGCTGAGTGTTATGATCTTGGGTATAACACTGACATAAGCTGCAGGAACGGAGGGCTCAAGAATCTAATAAACCCAGAAAATGTCAGGTAGGGCTCCTTTGGCAACTATAGTTACAGGGAAACACAGACAGGCCTAAATGAAGAAATGTAATGTTCACAACACTCTGAACTTTCTTTGGTATATTTAACATATTTATTAAAGTAATTATGTGGGTACTGTTTGCCTTCTCCTGATGAGCAAGGATTATAATGGTCACGTTCATGGGTGTACTCCCAGCATTTACCAAAATTTAGTAGTCATTCAATAAATACTTGTTGAATGCTGATTGAATATATGATGAATAATTAACCACTATAAAATAATGGCTTTCCTGTTCTTGCTGACTGAGCTCCAGATTGAGAACTGAGGTTCTAGACAAGAATCTGAGAGATGAGGAGCATTTAAAAAGAATCACAAAAAGGCAAAGATTTCCACATGACATAAGTCTTCTGGGGAGGACTTTGAGGCATTGCAAACAAATGCTTAGGGGCAGAATGATAACAAAGACCTGGATAAGAAGGTTGAGACTATGGTACACAAGGGAGCTATTCATCCCTCCAGGATCTTAAGAGCCTCATTAAAAAAAAAAAAAAAAAAAAAAAAAAAGAATTTGCTCATCAAACAAAACACATCTGTGTGTTAAACTTGGCCAACGAGCCCCTGTTTGTACTTTCTGGGAATTCCATGCTTGGTGCTCTTTAGGTCTGAGCAACATCCCACTTATTCTTGCTTGCTTTTCCTTAACTTTGTCCGCAGTTCCTATGGAGATCCCCTTAGAACGCCGGGGACAATGTTCTGAGTCTCACTTATCGAACGGCCATATGTGCACCCTAGAGGAGGAAGCTCCCACGTCTCTGGGGCCTCTTCTGCACCATATTTTACACAAAGATACATCAAAATCGTGCTGAACTTGTGTTGTTGGATTTTCCTTGACTGTTTGTAAATGGCGCAGTGCAGTAATAGGCACTTGACTGTTGAATAATGACTTTGAGTCTTGGCCTTACTCGTCTACACTGGTACATACGTCACTTACCAAAGCGGAACCTCCCTAGATTTCCTTCTCTCTACAAGAAACAGAGACATTTGCCCAACTGGACATACCTTGTGTACATATGGAATACGGTCTTATTTTGTTTCAATCAGGAGTTTACAATATGAAATGTCTTTAGGGAGTTAATTTAATGTCTCTTAAGTTACTGTGATTAATTTTGTAATAGATATGAAGATGTTTTTGAAGTTGTTTGGGGTCAGGAACCCCAAGATCTTTTCTCTCAACAATGAACCTCACTGACAATCCTCCCTTTCTCTTTCCCCTCATGGTGAGTTCTAAAGAAACCGAGTCTGGTATCCTCTCCTGGCCTTCAGGCCTGAAAGTGATGAGTTATTTCCATAGAGAGGAATGTAAGCATCTTCTGGAATTCTCTCGTGGGGTCAAAGACTGGTCTCTAAAGAAATTTCATGTCACCACGAATGAAAGTAAAGGAATTCAACTGACCAGAGTTCTTGCTTAGATCCCTCCTCTATCTCACTCTCACCCTCCCTCTCACTCTCCAAATACATACACAGTTAGTCTTAAAGGACAATAAACTTTATAACGAAGCACTGATAGCACATCCCCATTTAAGCTAACAGTCTTACTATGCGCTCTACCCCTGAGCATTCGGTTTTAATTAGGAAGATGGATTTGGGAGTTTATATGTTTTGTTGTGCTATAATTCCTGCCTTTACAGTAATTTTCTCCTGCTTTTCACACTATAATGTGCCATAAATCCTAGTTAGGCTGTTTCACTGGCCTGTTGCTAGTCAGAGTCAATATTTCAGGCCTTTTGTTGCCATGGCAACCTTCTGCCGTACTCCGTTCACTGGAATATGATACAGTCTCCTGGGGAAATTGCTATGAACTTGATCATCACATGGATTCAGGCCCCCTGATGCACCGATTCTGCCCCATCTCTCTCCACCGCCTACCAACTTTCCTCGGCTTCCACTCTGTGTGTGTGTGTGTGTGTGCGTGTATGCACTCATGCACGTACATTTGGCAGGAAAGATACAAGAGAGAAGAAAGCAAACGGACTTCACGGAAGCAGCATCCCTTCTTTCATCCCTCTTGAAAGGGTGAGCTTTAAAAAGTCGGTAAACTTAGACAGTTTTAAAGCCTAAACAAACCGGGCGCACATCTCACAGCTTTGTTCTATCCCCACCCTTTGTTCTTGCCTCCTATTTTCTTTCTGGTCCTTCGCTCCCATAAGCCCTTCATACATTTTAAAATCTCACTGTGTGTTTCTTTCAAAATTTAATCATAGTGTGTGCTCCCAGTTTAAACCCATTGCCCCCTACCTTTCATTAGAGAAACTCAAAGACCTAGCTGTCTTTCATTTCCAGGACTCTTCCAGAGTCTCTTTCTACCTTTAACCACCTCCTATTCGTACAGCTGTCCCTTAGTGTGAGGTCCTGGGGAAAAACATACAACTAGTAACAGTAGCTCTGGGCAAGCCATGCAGCCTTTCTGTGACTTGTTTTCCTAGTTATAGATGCGATGTTATCTATTCTAAAGGGTATTTGTATAGCTGAAATCAATTTAAAAAACAATAGTTAAGAAAAAATATTGACAAGCAGATCCTCTGAAACATTTCAATTACTACATTGAATAAACCTCTGAAGGCTATTCTTCAGTTGCCATCTTTTCAACAAAAAATTTAAGAACCCAGTAATGCAGTCTGGGCTCAGATTTGAATAAAATTGAGGACGTAACAGCAAAGGAAGATCTTCCATTCCATTTTCTACCCACCCACCCTTTCCTCCAGCCACACCATGTCAAGTCTGCATCTGGTCTCACCTTTGGGGCACAGCAAGGTCTCTCTAGCATGTGGTGCCCACATGGAATTTCACAGATGTTGGACCTGGATGGTTCCCAGAGCTGTTGCTCACCATCCCCTACGTTCAGGGTCAGAGTTATACCAGAACAGAGACTGGCTTACAAAGCAACAAGTTCTGTCTCACGGCCTTAGACTGTCATGTACAGACAGCAAGACGACTGCCCGAGGAGGAGGCCCTTAGTCATTCCTTCCACGCAGAAATGAAAACGTGGATCAGGACGTGTTTTTCCTGCGTGGCGACCCAGGCATAGCAGCTGCTTCTGGAGTAGAGGCAGAAACAAAACACTAGAGTGACTAAGAGGGAGTGACAGGGGTGACATGGTTCACAGACTCTTTTCCATGGAGTATCCTGCTCTCTTGCACTCCTTTTTTTTTCCTTCCACCCACTGAACTGACTCATCCTACTGTTCCTAAGCCTGACACCCCACCCTACCCCACCCTTAACCTTGGGAGATGTCCTTTATCAAATGGCCATTTCATTCGTCTTTGGGAGAAGCATGTCCTCATCCCCGGCCTAGAAGTAAAGAGGCCTGAGCTTGTGTCCACTCACACATCTTCCAATCACTGCCTCCTTCCACCTTTTCTTTTTCCTTCCTTCCTCCCTCCCTCCTCTTCTTTAAGATTTTATTTATTTATTTATTTGTCAGAGAGAGAGGGAGCACAAGTAGAGGGAACAGCAGGCAGAGGGAGAAGCAGGCTCCCCACTGAGCAAGGAGCCTGATGCGGGACTCGATCCCAGAACCCTGGGATCATGACCCAAGCCGAAGGTAGACACTTAACCAACTGAGCGCTCCAGTATCCCATTCTTCCACCTTTTCTGAGCCCTATGATGCTCATTTCTAAACTGGTGGAAAGTGGGACAGATAATATAGGCTCTAATGTTTCTTCTGACTCCCACTGTTTATGGGTTCTCCAACTAATACCCATACCACGGAACGGGGCCTTGATTCCCCAAACAAATCAAAGCATCAAACACATGCTTTGTCTTTTTTTTGATATTGCAGTCCTCCCACAATCCCCAAAGTAGCTGAGGTACCCAAATGGGTAGCTCCCAATATCCGTGGTATTTTCCTTTCACAGGACAGTTAAATATTTATGTAATATTTATATTATTAACTATCAATTATTAAATTTAATTTATTAAATTAATTAGCTGGTTGTTGTTTGTTTTTTTCTGAACAGAAAGTTTTATGAGGTTCTGAACCTGTCCTGTTGATCAGCGCCCAGCACAGTGCATGATACATAGTGGCATTTGATAGATGACCGTCCTGTGCCTGAGTGAATGATTGGGTGGATGGATGGATGAAAAGGCTATTTAAGCCCATCCTGACAATCCCTTTAATTTGACTTCCGAGTTTTAAACGGTGGCAAAGGGCCAATAAATACATCTTTGAAAAACTCACTGAGGTCTCTCTGTCAAATGTTTTCACCTGACCAATTAAGGAAGGTGGAAGGAATTCCTTTCTGGACCTGGTATATGATCACATTTACATTTATGACCTAAAATATGACTAACTTTATTTATGCTAAAATTCATACCAATAAATATAACCCCTCTCGAAGTCAGTACAGGCTAGTAGACAATATGTAATTTTTGGCCCAAATTATGTGATTTTTACAGCTGTAAAACAAGTCATTTCTTATCTCTTAGGAGTTGAAAAGATAGATTTTTCTCATGAATATGCATGTGCTTGGCCCATTTTTAAGTTGAAAAATCACCTAGCATAGTGGTTGCTGTACAGTTGGTATTTTTACCTATTAAATGGGTGAGAAAATGAATGAATGGAAAACAACCAAAAAATGGTGAATTATTACAAGAGTAACAATTTTTATAATTTTTCCTCAACCCTACCAGAAAAATTAAAATCATTTATTTGAACTTATTCATTAATACACAAAACAATCCATTATTTAGCAGGGGCATGTGAAGGAAAAAGGGCCTGGGTTTGAGCTGGCTTTGGGAGCTGTGTAGGGGACTGGGGAACTCAGAATTCTGTGAGAATGAATAATATGGGGGTGACATCTTGGCATCTAAATGAAGAGTCAAGGGGTTTGCTTGGGCTTAAGGCAGACCAGTTAATGAGATCGACTCTGGGAGCTACAAAGACCCTGCATGTTGTCGGCACACTTGAATGTGGGGAAAATACCAGAGTATGAGACAGGCGGAGGCATAACTACCTCTGTCAAATTGGAAGAGCCATATGCATTCTGGAATTCTGAGAATTATGCGCCCTTTATGGGTATGGCCTATGGAACACCATCAGGGTTCCTTCTGGAATACTGCTGAAACCCTAGCTTTGACATCTAAAGACTGGACCAGCTTTAAGTCTTCCAACACATGCTTCTCCTCTACGTTAATTTCATTATTCAAATTGACAGAGATTGAGAATAAGCAGAAAGCCAATAATATTGCTGGAAACGTTACTGCCAAGCCTCTACGGATCTTGAAGAATTTTTACACATTCCCTATGTTTCTGCTTTTCCATTGGTAGAAGTGAGTGGGTATCTTCCATCTGCTTAGTTCACTGAGATGTGCAGAGAATAGAAGAGTTAGTTTGTGTGGGGCTCGGTGACTGTTAGATAAAAAGCATGATTCGAGTTCAATTTTGGTTCATTTTTGAAACCATTCATTCAGATCCTTCTCTATAGATTCATTGCTCAGTTTAAACATCTTTCTTTTTTTTTTTTTAAGATTTTACTTATTTCTTCAACGAGAGAGAGAGAACACAAGCAGGGGGAGCAGCAGAGAGAGAAGCAGACTCCCCACTGAGCAGGGAGCCCTAGGTGGGGCTCGATCCAAGGACCCTGGGATCATGACTGGAGCCAAAGGCAGTCGCTTAACCAACTGAGCCACCCAGGCCACCCCTCAGTTTAAACATCTTAAAACAACTTCCTGACTGGGTATTCTAAGAGGATCCTAGGTCTCCATAGGTGATTTTTAAAAAGAAGAGGGAGCTGGCTAGTTTGTACTTCACCTTGGAAATTTCACAAGACACTAACACAGCTGAAGACACACACACCTGTTTGAGGCACGGTTTCCTCTCGAGAAACTACACTTGTATCCATTCATGTGAAACTGGGAGGGGGGAGGTGATGGCATGAGTGCTCTGAAGAGGATGCTTCTTGTCAATTTACCTTCCCTGCTTCGATCCATGGAAGCTGATGGATGCAGTCAGAGCAAAGGAAGAGAGGGAAGTGTCATATACGGGCTCGGGGTCTTTATTCAAGACTGCATCTGTAAGCTGAAATCTGACTGGTAAATCAGACTGCTGACCTGCTAGCCAGACACAGAATCTCATTAGGCAAGAGATGCTTGAGGTGGTGTCTTAATATTTCGTTTGGATTCAATGTAAATTTACAATTTCACCGGCCAAGATGTCAGCTGATGAATTCTAGCTAAGGATGTTCTGCCTATTGTCTATAAGCCTTCCTAGATGACAGAAAAGTCCAGGCCCTAAGCACTCATGGATTGTGAAATATGCCACACATTTTTTGTTCCATATTTTTTCTGTGCATCCCCCCCCCCTTCCACACTGGGAAGAAACTCTAAAATCTACGCCAAATTCATTAATTCATAGATCTTGGGGTTTGATGACTTAATCCCTCCCTAAGTTATAGAAGGCCATTGTTTTATGATTATACCCAGATACTAAACACACCTTAAAACCTTTGCTTTTTATCTTGGAGGTTGTTTTTCAGCGGGACCCTAGATCACCTATGATGTAGGTACTGAATCATAAAGCTCAGGAAAAAGAAGCAAAGCCCCAGTATCAAAGAAACATACAGGTCTCAAGAAATGACTACTAAGCATTATAGTTCATTTGTTCAGTTAAATGTTCATTCATTCATTCACTCATTCAACAAACATTTCAACAAAAATGATTAAGAAATAGGTCTTGTTACCAATGGTCTTACAACTGAAAGGCAGACATACTGGCAAGTGATTATATGCAAGACAGGTTCAGACAGAAGTCAGCATAAGGATATAAAGGAGGACATGATCCGTGCAAGTGCTGGGATGAGTTTGGGGAGGAGCTTCACAAGCTTCATATTTAATCACGAGATACTATTAGCTGAAGAACGATGTACGTTTGAGAGAAGAAAAAATAAGAAGGAAGGAAAAACCTATCTCTTCAAACTCACCTATTTTAAATTATGTTCTGTCCCTATGGCACCTTTCTTTTTTATTTCTAAGACAGCTGCTTCTGGCCTTCCTAACACATCCCTCTCCCAAAGAGATCAGCTGTCTTTTCCCTTTGCATTATACTAGGAGGTCAGAAAATGGATTTCTATTTCATTCCCTAAAGGTAAGATTTTCTTTCTTCACTGGGAAAATCAAGTTTAATAAATAGTGCATTGGCCAATGAACAGCAGTGTGGAAGTGGCTGCTTTTTTCACTAAGATTTCCTCTAGTAGGTCAGACGTGTAGTAGTTAGAAAACAAACAGAGTTTAGGGAAAAAAATAAATCCCTTCTTCTGACATTAATTATTACTATTGACATGTTTGTGTAAAATCAAGTAAAAGGATAAACACAGTATATGGACTCAACAGATCGAACATATAAAGGACATGAACTATCACTTCTCGGGACGAGCTCTCCTGGACTCCTCTCCTTTACTTAGTCAAATATCTGCTGTCTGGCATCCTTCCTTCCCCATCTCCACCTGTGCCCGGGACACAGAAGTGGTTCTCAAGCGCAGTAGCTGATCATTCAAGGAGCTTTCTAAAAACACAGATGCCAGGGCCTCTGGGCTTACTGAATCAGAATCGGGGTGGCTGGGATTTTAACAAGCTCTATAAGTGATTCTGATAATCAACCAGAGATGAGAACATCTATCCTATCCCAAATTCAGAGTCCATAAGGCACATGTTTGTAAATATCAATATATCTCATATCGGTGAGTATGTGTATTTACCTTGTTGGTATGTTTGCAATTGCATAGGTAAAAATACCAGAAATGCAACATATTTATAGATCCACATCATCTAGACTATGTTGCATATATAAATCTTTTTCTCATTTAAGTTTATATCAATATAAAATTATTAATAAACTTAAAATAATGGATTATATAGCAGAAATTGCTATGGAATAATGAGATCAATTTTCTATAAAATATGCCAGGGTGTATATGTGCATATATGCATACATATGGTATAAATGCAGGTGTATGCATGCACGCACATGTGTGAACTTATCTGCAACTTATTCAGATGTGCAAATGAATACAATTCTTCAAAACTGCATTATCAGCCACTTTTCTTAATAATGTTTTATTGCTAGGAACAAGAAAATCCTTGTTCAGATCTAGTTCCTGAGACAGTAATGAAATCTGTTTTGGTTTATATTCACATTCTGCATTTTATTAAATGTGCACACACATACACACACACAGGCCCCACATACAAATACAACGGCTTTCCCTAGACTTAACTGTCAATGATTTTTGACAGTTTCCCAAACTCAAAACCGAAGGGTATTGTTTTGTCTTCGTGAAGATACGTCAAGAGAAAGCACCAGTACTTCTGGAATCATACCCCTCATATACCCAAACGGGCCGTGGCTCTTAAGTATTTTTGCACAAGGCCCTCTGTGATAGTCTGACGAAAATTATGCATACATTGCAAATGATTCATGGGACTTGAGGGCCACCCAGAAGTCAGGCCGTGAAGCTCGGGTTTTGAACCCTTTCAGAAAAGTGGAGATGTCTGAAGAGGGCACATTTACCTATCTATTCCTGTGCTTTGCCCCAGCAATTAGTACAACGATCCACTCAGACCGGTTGTTCAAAAGCTGCTATTCACTGGCTCGCTTGGCGTGTACTCAGTAGTGGATATAATAAAATGAGACTGAGGCTAAAGCTAAATTCTAAAATAAACACTAAATAACAAAAGCAAGTAAATGTATTGCCGCAGTTAAAATGGCTAGACATTGAGGTGTCGGGAAGAAGGTGGGCTCCTGAGCCAGAGAGCCCTGCATTTACAGTTCAGCGTTGCCATTTACCAGGTAAGTGACCTTGATGGACCAAGTCAGTTATCATCATTGATTTTCCGAGTCCTCCTAAATAAAATAGGGACGATATAAATGTATAGATTTGCATTGAATATTAAATGCACAGTGATTCAAAGGCCTGACTGCATGTTAAAATCTCGTGGGAAGCTTTTAAAAAATACTGATATTTACATTATATTTATATATACTGACGTTTATATTTAAGAAACACTGATGCCAAGTCCTGCCTCCTGTCCTCAGAGGTTCTGATTTAATTAGCCTGGTGTGGGTCCTGGGTATTAGGGTTTTAAAATGCTTCCCGGGTGAGTTTGATATGCACCCCAGGTTAAGCACCACTGAGATAACTAATGCATGTAAATACCATCTGAATGCCTGGTTATTAATAGACCTTCAACAAATATTATCTTGAGACTGCCTGGGTAAAAACCCTACTCTACTATTTATTAGACTGTGATTGTGAGCAAGTTCTTTCAATTATCAGGACTTCTGTATTCACATCTGAAAAACCAAGGTAATAAGTGTACCCACCTAATATGTTGTGAGCAATCAAAGATATTCCATGGAAATCCCTTACCACGGTGGCAAATGAAATACAAGAAACTGGATTACCAACTAATTTGTTGTCATTACCATTATTATCCCCACTTCCCTCTGACCCCAGAACTAATCTCAGTGACGTGTGCTCTTTCTACACCTGAGCTGATAATGCATTAAAGTAAATGATGATGCCTTTCAACACAATTTGAAAATGTATTACAATATCTTTTCTTTTTAGATTTTCCTATGTGCCTCAAAATATACATTTTGCCTACATTGCTATTAGTCTTTACAAAATATGTGTACCCAAACTATTTCATGATAATTTGAAGTAACTAATTCAAAACTGATTTAAGTCAAAATTTCTGATTTCTATTCTAGTCATAATTATTATACAAAAATGGCAGAATTCGTCAATGTACAGTCTAACAAATTCCAGTAATACCCTTGTATCTAGGTTAACTTTGTTGGCCGACTTGTATACAATAAATATTCCAAATTTTAACTTTTGCTTTAATCAATACGTGCTTTTTAATGTCCTTTTCTTCTTAATAGTCTATTAAATTTGTTCTTCTTGGTAACAGACTTTTTAAAAAGCAGTCAATCTCACTGAATCCATTATACACATAATAACCTTTATATTGAGGGGAGTACATTTCATCACTCCCATCTCTTTATCCTACACTTCTATGAAAGTCTTTCCATTTTCCTGCCCTTGTTTCTTCCCGTAAAAGGCAACTGGAATATTCTGCTTTGATTTCTTGCTCTCCTCTTCATTCTGGGCCAGAGCCTTCTTTATCCGTGTTCCTTTCTCTGTGTGTTTTCTGTGTCAGAGTATGGTAATTTGCTCTGCTGTAATTACATCTATCTGTATACACCAACACCATGTGAGCAAGCCTCTATTCTTACACTTCCTAGAATAACAATCATCAGTCAGGTTCCTTATTACCTAGACCAAAAAAAGATTACTTGCTGAGTATTAAAGAATTCCCCCCTCTTTGGAGGGAATAAAGGACACAGGTTTTTAAACCCTCCCTGCCGGGGCGGCAGGGGGGAGAAGACTGCATCTACTTTTTCCCAAAACTGGACTGCTGAGGTAGACAGATGTATTATGACACGTTCAGCGGAAAGGGGGAACTGGCATATGCGATCACTTTGTAGACACCAATGCAATTTCATGGCAAGTTATTAGACATGACTGATGGGGTAATGGAGAAGATTTGAATCTATGTAATTCTCATTAATTCTTTCTGGAACCAAGTCCTAATGTCTGCCTATCAAAAAAATAAAATAACATCAGAGATGACCCACATTTTGGTATTTGGCCATTCTATTACAGATACCTTGATTTTCAACCTGATCTCTTCCAAGATGGGATATAGCATGCATTTTGGCTTTATTTATGATATTTATGACATCCCTTAAGACACTAAGTATACACTTCTGTATTTTGTTAGATAATGATATTTGCAGAATGCTTTATGGTGTTCTCGGTGCTTTCAAATATATTATTTTATTTGAGCCTCACATCTATGCCAATTTGAAGCAGGATGAAAATCATTAACTTTATATTAAAGAGAAGGAAAAAGGAGGCCCAAGAGGTCTAAATGACTTGTCCAGAATCCCCCACCAGGAAATGGCAGAGCTGGGACTAGAACCCAATTAATGTGCCTCGAGTACAAAATTCTTTCCACTTCAAAAAGCTACCTCTCCAAATGAATCCTACAGAGTCTGCAGAATGTATCTGATGGAAAATCTCCAGTATCTGAATAATTCTAGAGTTTGCTATAGAATAAAATATTAAAATCTTCTAATCACATTTTTAAAAATATAGGCCACCCTATTTTCCCCTTTATTTAGGTAAATAAAGGTAAACTAAAAATAGATATCTGCACACATATTGACTTAATAAATGTTACATGACATCCCAAGGAGCTGTCATTGTCTCAGACACAATCACTACCTTGGTCTGAAGCTTCATTTAGTGGCATTCTAGTAGTTGGAAGAAGAGACAGTCACTTATGAGGCTGGGGAAGGGGTACAATTTGGGGGAATTTGAGAGGATTTCCCAGTCTTTAGAGAGATTTAAAACAATGTCACTGACATGTTTTGAGTTGCCTTATTTCTGACTTTCATTTATATGTTTTGGAAATATAATTTGCAATACACCGTGGCAGCAAAAAGTTGCTCAGAGGATGGCCCTGGGGGTGAAATATGAGGATGGTAAAGGAGAGATGATGAATGATGAACAGGTCGAAAGCAGAAAGTTTCAGACAGATTTTTGGCAATGGTATTTCCAAACCGCTTTCAACATCATGGGCTGATTACCCCCTGACCCTTTTCCAGTTAACAAATGCAAATCAAACCCAATCTAGAAACAGCTTCTCTTTCTTTATTCCTATATTTTGTTTTACTTCCAAGTCCACTCTTCACAGAATTATTCAAACCTGACTTTCACTGGTTCCTTTTAGAGTTTTTGGTCATTCTGAGAAAAATCTTTCATTAATCCAGTATCTTTCAAAGGTCCTACAAGGATAAAACCTTAGTCCTTGAACCCTCTCACTTTTGACTCTTGGATAAAAATAACAGGTTTGTAGAACTAAAAAGAGCATATATGATGATATTCTGTAATAACTCACAATTACTGAGTTCCTTTATCATGTTTGGAGAATTGGATTCTTACAACACTTCTAGCAGGTCATTGCTATTATTTTCCCTATTAACCAATGAGAAAAGGAAGGCTGGGTGACTTGCTAAGAAAGACGGAGCTGAGGGACAGCCAGCCAAGATCACACCCAGGTCTCACTCCATAGCTTTGCCTTCATTCACACAGCCGCTGTGACTGGCTGTCTTTGGGGCTAGCTTTAATGGATTTATTTGCATCAGTGCCTCACAATAGAGGAAGTAATGGGAAGTAACTCAATCTTTCACTCAGTGACTCTGATAATCATGAATCCCACTGCTGCTTGCTGATGGCAGTGATAAACTGATGGCCTGAATGGAGAATGCACCTAGGTCCAGCACACACGCAGGCACGCACACACCCACGGAGCTCAGAGCTGGGAACCTCCCGGCCATGGTCTGTCATTCTGCATCACAAAATACCATGGGCTGTTGGGCCCATGCAATCATCTAAGAGAACTGTCTTGGTTTCCTAAGGAAAACAGGAGTCGTCTCACAAAGGCTGGAGCTCCCTGAAGGCTGAACAGGGCGAGACAGATGTCCTCACAAATCATCTGCAAACAGGTACCGCAAAACAGGAAATATACTTTAAAAAATAAGTGCCACTTTTTCAAAACAAAATGACCAAAGCAGAGACTCAAACACTACTTAACTATCATTAGGTAAAATAACCAAAGTCTTAAGCTACCTGAATGGAGAAATGGAGGTAGAGAATTTCCTAGAAAAAAGTGAGAAAGGCTAAACAAGTAATAACCACAACACTGAAAACAGAAGCTAAGATCTGTTGAGGGTTTATCATTTGTCAGATATTATGCCAAGAACTTTATATGTGTTATCTGATTTAATCATCTAATCAATTTTATGAAGTTACAGTATTTTTAGCCTCATTTCTTAGATGGGGAAATGGACTCAATGTGATTGAATAATTTGCTCAAGATTACATTTTGTTTAGGAGAGAATTTAAATCCAAGGGTGTGTCAGGCTCTCAAACTTGTTATTTAAAAGCTCTCAGATCCTAAATATCTTCACAATTATAAACGTAGCTTTCCCACACCCAAATGCCCATAGTCTAGAAGGGATAGCCCCTTACCGAGAAGCAAAGCCAAAACCCCAGGTTAACATATTAATAACTTGCAAATGCCTTTCCATCTCTGTGCGTATCTGCTGCCCCCTCCCTCTTTGCCTCCTCCCACTGCAATGCCCACACCCTGAACTGAAAGTCCCTTGAGGGCAAGTTAATAATCTTTTCCTATTTTAAATTCTTTATGTTAAATGTTTACATGAACCAAACCAAAAAGATAAAAAAAAAAAAGGGGGTGGGGGAGGGGAAGCGTCTGGCAATTCTTGGTTTTTCAAAAATCTCTAAGAAACATTTGTCAGAAGCATAGCTTCAGGTAAAAGACATTCAGCTGGATTTTGCAGCTAAGAGGACTTCCAACATAAGGAAATAAAAACACTGACCTAATTTAAGCAGCAATGATGATAAATTCACCAAATGCCAATTTAGAGCTGTTACATTATAACGGGAAGGGAGGGTAACACTCCTATTCAAGTATCATAATATTAATGAAAAGTCTGGGGAAGACATGAATACTAAGAGAAAGCCAATCTATAAGAAGTTAAATTTATCTAGATGGGTTACGTTGGGTAATAAAATGAAGTATGCATTTGAAGCAGCTTCATTCTGAGATGATAAAGCATGGAGCTCATTCAGGCAGTAGCTAAGGGGTGACGGTTGAAACACTCCTCCTCTGTGATTTATTACTCAGATGGTCTCTGCATAAACTTTTGGAAATCATGCTGAAGCCAGGACTGAGTTGCCGTGAGTATTGTGGATTTGCACTATAGAACAATACAGACCCTTCTGGTTTTGGCTATAGAGCAAATGAAAAGAAAAAAAATATGGAGTTCCTTGGAATTTACAAGCTGTGAAAAAAAAAAAGTTGCCAGTTTTGTTTCTAACATGAAAAGAAATGAATGAAAGGCTTTTTAGAGACAAATATTGAACTTGCCTCCTTAGGACACATGATGGATTCATGGTACAATTACTTCTTTTGTCCAAGACAGAGAAGAGGCTGAGTGGGTTTTGAAAATTTGCATGTCCATTTCATCAAAAAGAGGACAAATAAAAATGGGAGACTTAATGTGCAAAGCAAGTGAAAGGCAGAAGAGGGTTGGACGTCAAGGAACCATATGCTAACTTCCATGGCGCCCACCTATTT
This sequence comes from Ailuropoda melanoleuca, assembly GCF_002007445.2. Lineage (NCBI taxonomy): Eukaryota > Metazoa > Chordata > Mammalia > Carnivora > Ursidae > Ailuropoda > Ailuropoda melanoleuca. The sequence continues at coordinate 19,549,279 of NC_048231.1, read as the reverse complement.
ATATTTCCCTCTCCCTCCCTGCAGGTTCACCTTAGTATGTCCACACTGCCCAGTCTGCTGTGGTCCAAGTTAGAAGGGAAGCACTAAGAGCGGGTGCTTACTTACAGGAGAAATGGGAGAGAGAAAAAAAAAAAAAAAATTCCAGAGGTGCCTGGGTGGCCCAGTGGGTTAAGCTTCTGCTTTTGGCTCAGGTCATGATCTTGAGTCCTGGACTCAAGCCCTGCATCAGGCAACCTGCTCAACGGGGTGTCTGTTTCTCCCTCTGCCCCTCCCCCTGCTCATGCTCTCTCTCTCTCTCTCTAATAAATAAATAAATAAATAAACAATCTTTAAAAAAATTCCAGATGTATCCAATACCACCACCACCCACTCATCCTCACCGTACTTCCCCTGCCCCCCACCCCACACACACCTCTCACACCTTCCCAACTCTTTAAAAGGGGACAGACTAGAAAGAGCACTGCTTTTGAAGTTTGAATCCCTGGGGCAAATTCTGACTTTACTATCTTTTCATACATACAGAATAGGAAAAGCTGATTGTAAAGTTAGGACCTCAATTCCTCACTCGTAAAGTGGAGCTATTGATACTTATTTTGATTTTTTGCTTTGATTAAGGGAAACACATATATAATTTTAAAATATAAATTTTAAAATATAAATTTTCCCTGCATAAAACCACATGCAGGGAAAGATAAGTCTACCTCTATCTCTGTCTTCCAGTGTCCCAGTTCCCCAGAAAAATGGTAGCCCCCTTTATATTACATATCCTTTCAGAGATAGTGTGTGTATGAAAATAACATAGCTAACATTTTATAAGGATTTACTATGCACTAGGGGTGTTCTATATGCATTACCTGTATTCACTGATTTAATTCTCAGAATAACTTAACGGGAAGGATCCTATTATCCTATTTTGCAGAAAAGGAAACTGAGGCACAGAGAAGTCATACAGTTTAAAATGTAGTGAAGGAAAGATAATAACCCACTAATCTTGCTCTAATACTGTTGAATAAATACTAGAGGTCTAGTTAATGAGACTTCATGGTACAAAGGCCTAATTCCTATTCAGATGATAATTCAGAGGGTTTCTGGAGGATAAAATGAGAGACTATAAATTGTATTCTATGTGGAAGTGAAATGTGCCCTCAAAATCATCCTGTACAAACTGGTTGTACTGACTGGTTCCGATTTTCTATTTGATGCCTGTGAAATTTTCCTGATGTTTCATGTAATGATACATCATTGATTGATTGCATTAAATGCCATAAGAATCCTGAAAGATTACTTTATGACTGTTACTTTGTAATTGTTGATCTGGATGTTGTGAATTACCTTACAAAAACTGACAGGACCAAAGCGGGGGAGGCACTTAAGAATTTCCTTTTCACTGAGGATGATGAGTTATACAGAGTCCAGCACAAAAAGAAGGGAAAAAATACTTTCCCATTTTTCAGGGGTAGAGGGGGCAGGCAGGGCCCATTTTCTTCAGAGAAAAAGAAGAATAAAAGACAAATTCTATGAGGCCGCAAAGCCAACGCTCTACAGATGAAGGGCAAAGGCTTGGAAGTGCCAGTTATTCTGATGACAATAGAATTTCAGAACTTTCAGAGATCATATAGTTCAACATTTCAGTCTTAAGGAACCAGTACTGGACTTCAGTGATATGTCCCAAGGCATTTCATGTTCTAATAAGTTTGTGCAATACTATATATCCTTCTTTGGAAATGCACAGAACGTATTATCATATTAAGAATTCTCAAGGGTCTTATTATAAAATAATAAACAGAAATCATTTAACTTTGTTTAACTAGAACTTTGAACAACTGGTTCTGATAAGAAACATTCTTTCCTTGAAATAGAGTCTAATACAGCCTTGGAGCCCACTTTGGACACGTTGATGCAGTTGAGAATCCAGTATTGACACAACGCATACACACATATCCCCCTCACCCTGACTGCCACCAACATAGTGTACCTGCCCCCGACTTCAAAGAGCAAGTAACAGTCTAAAGAAGTTGGCATGACTGATATCACGTGATTGCATATTATGCTGGAACTAATATCCAGGTCCCCTGACTCCTAACCCAATACAGTATTTCCCCTCAGAGTGCCCCCCCGCCGATGAGCTCAGTCTTCTCTTTGTTGGAAAAACACTATTGAACAGATTCCAAAATGCTTAGAAGGTACAATTTTACAGTATAATCAGAAATCCTGATGGAAATTTTGTTTTTCTTTTCAGCTCAGCAGGATTCCCACCTATATATCTATGTCTGGTCACTCCTCCCCCAATCTCCCATCTATAGATACTGTGTTTCCACTTGCCCAGTAGGCATAATACTCAGATGTGGAAAGGACGGGAAGACCAGTACAAAAAAACTGAAGGCTTTCACTGGTAGAAAATGGAAAGCATGTTTCATGGGAAGAAGAAATAACATGAAGGAGGTGGGGGTTTGGGGGAAGAGTGACCAGACAGCCAGTTAAACCCTCCCTAATTTGCCTCATCATACCATTCTCTCATTTCCATGAATTTTGAATCTATTCCATTTGACAATAGGATAAAAATAGTTATGGTCAGCTGACATCAGTGGCATTTTAAAGAATAACAATCCTCCACCATGAAGCTATGGTTCTGCTGTCACAACTCTCGAATGCCGTCAGAGGCATCCCCACACCATGGGAGAGGCCTTTTAGATACAGGCAAGGTTGTCCAACCCCAGAAGCTGGCAGAACCGGTGCCATGCACCTGCCACATTACTGAGAAATCAGCTGCCATACAAACACAGGCAGAACCCCAGGAACCCAGACCTCACAGAAGCCTTCAACTTCAGTACCCACCTGCCACAAAAATGCTACTGAATGCACCTTAGGCCTAAGGCTCGCACTCCTAACATCCTAGCAGGACTCCTCTTTCTACCACTTTTCACTCAAAAGAAAACATCACTGACACAACAATTGCCTTATACCTAAGGATTCGCCAAAATCATTCTAGATTCTAGAACACACTCAAGCTCAGATATGATTTTAAGAAAAGAAATTGTTCTCAAATAAGTTAAGATTTTTGTCTTGAAAAAACTTCTAGCTTTTAGGGAAAAAAATTGAAAAAAGTAGGTGCATTTTCTTAAGGAAGACTGCATTTGAATAGACGGTGGCTGAAAACAGAGGAAGTGGAGAGGGGAAAAAAAGGCACCAACAGCCTATAAAGGACTAAGCAGAAAAAGTAATACGCTTTGCAAAGGACTTCATTTGTCCTTGCAATCGAGTTCAGAACAAAAGACCACATACAGCAACGCTGAAACCTAAAAAGTGATTTAAACTTAGCCTTTCAGGGTTCTTTCTTCACCCGTTTGCCTATTCTTTCATTCAGCTAGTATCCATGATGTCACTGTGCTCACAGAGTTAGGTTCCAGTGATAAAGAGCTGTGAACTTTAATTTTAATCATTTCTCATTCATTCAACAAGATGAATGGATAATGATTGCTAAATGTTTACTAAGAACACTGACTGGTGCCAGGTACTGGGAAGGAAGATGGATCAGACATAGCCCCTGCCTTGCTGAATTCCACGGTTTGAAGCGAAAATGGACTCATGTAAATGTATAATGACAACGCACCATCATAACAGCGCTTCATACCAAGCGCTATCGGAACTCTCCTCTGTGCTTCCAGTCCTTCTGTCTGCGCTATTTATTTTCACAATTTCCCTTTTCCTCCATGTGCATCCAGTGATGGGCGGTCATCCCTGATGGCTGGTTTTAGATGTGGTCAGACCTCAGGGTTTCTCTCCCCTGCACCTTAGCCAGCATCAGGGAGAATGTGAGGAGTAGCAAATCCCATGTGTCCTGTTCAACATTTTCTCAGAAGATCCCCTGCCTGGCCGCTCACTCTTTGGGCCCACCAAGGAGGGAAAAAAATCTGAATGTCAAAGGAAAGACACTGGTAGTGAAGACACCAAGGATGGACATTAGCAAAAGGGAAGTGGGCAAATCATGGGGTATCTGGTTTGGTTTGAGAACAAGGAAAGCAGAATTAAGTATTAGAAGAGATCATTAGCCTGGACCCATGCCAAGTATTTAATCTCTTCTGATTCACCCTGGGATTTATAAATAAAAGTTGCCCCAGATAACGTCTCCTACCACTCCCCCAGTCAATGACAACTTTTGAGAATGTAACTTATGGGGCACTGTACCGATGTCATGTTTCAAACTGTGCAACTGATATCCCAGACAAGCCAGCTCTTTAAAACTCCTCACTTGTGTATGACTCCTTTTTGCTTCATAGAATCTGTTCTCTCCTTGTTCGTTAATTTAGCTGATACTTACGAAATGCCAATACCAGCCTAGAGAGAGCTGCTTGTACTACAGAGACCTATTTCTCTTACCCATAAGCCCAAACAGCGCACAGCTCAAAAACAAACCTACTTCACGTCAGACCCTCAAACTGGAAAGAAAAAAAAAATTATCACGGCATGTATGTAGGCATTTCAGAAGTTTCAAGAACCTCCAATTATTACCAGGATTTCTTTCTCATGCATTTGCTTGCACAATGAAAAGCTAAACCAAATACGAAAAACTTGTTGACGGGAAACCCCCGACACCAGGGTACTAAGCTGGGAATCTTAAGGTATTACACCAAGTTTCATGTTTTCACAGGTGTTCTTTTAGACCCTCAAAAAAAACACAGCGTGTTTCTGGAAGCCAAGGATGCTGTGTTAAGCTTCTGACAATGTTTATCATTGTGTTGGGCACAGAGTAAGTGCCTAATAAACACTTGTCAGTCAGCCGATGGAATGTTCAAGCATCTTCCACTTGCAGTTTTATGTCATAAAAGGAAACTTAATAGCTTGGTACGGAGATGTAAAGTAACTAGAACTAAAAGGTAGAGTCTGAGTAGCTCTAATCTACAAAAGCAATATCCTAGATTAATAGGATCTTTGCTTCTTGGTTGTAAATCTGAACTGGCAACAGTGCACTCAGAATGAAACACTTCAGATCCATCTAGCCACATTCATAATATTCATAGTGTAGCAAATATGAAATATACCACACCTTTGAGAGTCCCCAGTCCTTAAAAAAATGCATTTTATGTAATGCATGTGCCATATTAGCTGGATTCTCAGGAATAGCTTCTGAAAATTAAGCTCGATAGTCTTAAAAACAACATGAAAAAGGAGCCCACCCTTGCACTGATATTCCTAAATGTGCGACTTCATCAGTGACGTCACCTACCTCAGGAACAAGTTCCTCTTCAAAGGGAACTGTCTGGATTCATGTAATGAGCTGACAGCTTCTTTTGCATTTCTTTCTCTCTTGTGCTTCTTAGGGAATCATAGATGCAGTCAGCGTTACGGCCAATTAATTGGAGGTTGAGGATTTAAAGGGAGGAAAGGACTCCATAGTTCCATGTGAATGAATTCAATTGTACCAACAAAACAATCTTTCTTTGATATCGGCATGATATAAGCTGGGGAGGTAATAGGTCAAGGAAGTGACAAGCAATTTGTAGAGGAATTTAGGAGTCAAATATATTATATGTTTATAGACATATATATATATATTTATTTTAAAATTACTTCTTTCAACTGTATTTCTACATTGTGAATATATATATACATTGGTTAGGAATTAGAAGCACTTCTAAGAACGTCCTTTTCTCATCTGTTACGTCTTATATCTTAACCAATATGTACGGATTTCTAAAATTCCTTTTAGTCTTTACATATTGATGAGAAATAATGGCATACGAACCATTTATTAAACTGAATCTTACGCCTGGGGAAGATTGGAAAGTAGATTGCTGAGGGATTTGAATTTAGTAGTAAAACGGGGCAGTGTGAAAACTAATCTAATCTTAATATTTAGGCAGTATTTCTCTTCAGGGCAAGCTATTCATCTGAAGAAAACACAGCCACCCTAAAGAGAAAGATGAGCTGGGAGGCACTGATTCCATGGCCACTGATGTGTAACAAATTCATGTCCCACTGTGGAAACAGACACGCATTCCTCAGAGGCACTCTGCTTTTTAACTCTTGGGTCTCAAACCACAAACTGGGGACACTTGGGAGACATTATAAGGACAGCTCCAGATGGGTGCCAGGGGTCTAGAAAGATTTCCCTATTGTTTCTTTCTATGTCATTTCACTGGAGAGCCAAAACAGTGGGTCTATTTAAAGACATTTAAAGACCTTTTACTCCCAATTTTTTTCTGTGAAACAAAAAGGGAGGGGGAAGTATTTCTATGTTAAGGGAAACAAACAAACAAACAAAAACAAACTTGAAAGTACTGGTTAGTAGTAAGAACACTGAATGATAATACAATTGGAAGACGTAGGTTTTGATTCCTTTTTCTCTTGACTAGCTGAGGGAGTGCAGGCAAATGCTTTAACCCTCTGGACTTCCATCTCCTTAAAGGTAAAATGAACTCATATCCCTCTTTAACTTGTAAGGACTGCATAAGTGTCTGATAACACTGCTGTTGGTATGCAGCTCAATGCCTGGCACATAATAGACACTCAATAAACTGACTGAAGAATGAATAATTTGGATCTTTTGGATGCTGTTAGGATTTCTGTAAAATGCTTTGCGTACTATAAATGTGGTGTTATCAAACTATTTCTAGCATAATTCAAACAAGAAAATTCACCTTACTTGCACAGCATGCATTGCTTTAGGTTGAAGTCAAACTTATTTAAATGCCTCTTACACTAAGTTGGTCCATAGATCTGTAGGATGCTGAGTTAGTCTGCTATGGATAGGTAGAATGATACGATAAATACACCATGTGGGAAATTTTCCTGTTATCAGAGTTCTGATACATGACATGTTTACTTCCATAGTTTCCAAGCACCTCCTGGTCCCTGCAGGCTCAGAGAGATAAATTAACTTGAAAAAAACTATAGATAGTAAGCTCATGGGACCAGTCCATTTATGTATTTATTACTTCCATTTTGCTAGAACCCACTACCACCAAAAATAAATCTTAGAGAATAAATACTGCTTTTCAAGTGTATCCTAGCAAGAGCAATATAAAAATAATTTAGGACCAACCGTGTAATTATGTGCATTTATTCCAGCCTTCCATTACTAGAGATAACAAGATGAATAGTAAAATGTGAACTTTAACAATCCTGTAATTATGGCCACTGAACCGTACATTATTGAAAGAATTGTGCAAAATCCAGATGCAAAAGAATCAACTTGGTATGTAAATAGAAATGAAACCCTAAAATAATCAAGTGATGAAGAAGTAATGTAGAAAGCTAAATTACTTTCCGGCATCTTTTATTGCCATGTTTTCATTTCTTTCACAAATACTCAGTTTATATTTATCATTTTGCCACACTTTTTACAATTACATATTGTTCAGTAGCTATAACCAGCTCAGTCAAATATTCTAGGATTACTTTTTCAGTTTCCTTTTTTTTTTCTAGAACATAATTGGAATTGATAGAGTGTTTTCTATAAGCATTCTGTGTAATGAGGGCAATGATATACACTTCACTGGTATTTCTTGAATTATATGAATTTGTGTCTTTGCTCGGAAGGTACAAGTCCCGGCAATAATAACTACATTTAGGAGAGGTTAGGTATTTCCCTGTATAAGAATGAGCATGCTGAGTCAGAATTCAACAAGAACATCTCATTCATCAATAGATGGTTTGGGATTTGCTGAGAAACAGTTTGGGGCGTTGATGAGCAGTGCCAGATTCACAGAATTAGGAAAGGAAACCAGTTTACTCATTCAAACCAGAGAAAACCCAAAGCCTCTTATATTTCTCGGGGGCAGTGTTTTAATAGATACCATGAAAAAAAAATGTTTCCAGAATTAGGTCATAGTTAATGCTCAATTTTATCTGCTAATAAGGAGCAGTGATACAAAATACAAAATAATAATGAATAGTAAAAAGCCATCCATGTTTTGTTTGACATGAATGATAGGTGGAGTTTCTTTGGAAGGGAATAGAAGAGGAAAGTGGATATTTCAGAGTATAATCCCCCTAATAATGTTTTATTTAATTAAGGCAATATTAAAATCATTCACACAACCAAGTGTATCTTGTCTAACAAAAAGCATAGAAGATAACACAGAATTAGAAATATCACATTGTAGGATCAATAAAATGGGCAATCAGAAGATGAGTATATCTGCTCTTTTTATGAAGAGCCAGTGGTAGAAAATGGCCTAAAGCCTATTTAAGCACATCTCTGTGTGGTTTTAATTTGCTTTCAGTTTTCCTATGAGGGATTATTATGAGATATAATAAATTAAGAAAATGCATATATCTCCTTTGGGAAAGGCTCTTGTAATACAGAATCTGACCTTGGAAATTAGTTTTATTCTATCAGAGAGAAAGAAGGAATGGCGAAGAAAAGGATAAGCTGCTGAAGGGAAAACTGTAAGAATAGAGAACCTACACGCCAAAATCTTTAATTCTAATCAATCTTTGAGAGCCCTTGAAAGGGCTCTCAGAATCTGTTTTCTAAATGTAAAAATTTCCACTTCAATATAGTGTGTTTTAGTTTCTAATGGTGCATTTTATTTTGTCTTCAGAGTTATGATGAACTGATGTTCTCTGTGTGTATCTAAATTATGTATACGTACGTTTGATTAAATGTACACGTGTGGGTTATCAATGTGTTATAAACACTGCTAAAATGATCGTGTATATTAGCATATTAATTGCTCTGCAAAAGAGTAAGACAAAAAGTTTAAAATATATTTAGCAGACTGGTTCTAAAGACTCAGTTACTTTAGTTGGCCTGTGTTTATTTATTTTATTCTAAAGAGCTTTACTTGCAAATATTCTACTGGAAGTTCAATAATGTTGTGTCTTGTTTATTTTAAGTGAAATAAAACACATATCTATCATAAAGATAAGATTGGTATATGTATGTGTGTGTGTATGCATGTGTGTGTGTGTGTGTATCTGTGTGTATGTGTTTTCCCCAAAATGAATACACATTACAATGATGGCACATAACATGTTTCCCCCCAAAATGAATACTTCACTGCTATCCAATCATCCATCCTGAACACTGATCAATCTTATACCACCCACAGGGAATTCATAGTACTTGTGAAGTGAGAAAGTCTGTTTCATTACTTTGATCTATTAAATATCAAACCTGATAGAACCTGTGTGAATGGGTTTCTCTCCAGATTAGATACACTTAAATGCTTTTATTCTATATTTTTAAATGGTATGCTGTATTTAAGGAATTTATTCCATACAAATTCAAGTATGAGTGAAGGACAGAAAACAATGTGGACAATGATAGTTCCATGAGTAGATGGGTTCTGTAGTCACCAGCTGTGTGTTTTCAGAACTGATAGAGCCCACCTCATCTGCCATATTCTTTCCCTACTGCTTGATGATAATTTGGAACAATTAGAAAAACATTGATTTAATGTTGGCATTTTTTTCCTCACATTATATGAGAGAAATAACATGAAGCCTCATTAGCTGAAACAATTTCTTTTCTTTTTTTTTTTTTTAAGATTTTTATTTATTTATTCGACAGAGATAGAGACAGCCAGCGAGAGAGGGAACACAAGCAGGGGGAGTGGGAGAGGAAGAAGCAGGCTCATAGCGGAGGAGTCTGACGTGGGGCTCGATCCCACAACGCCAGGATCACGCCCTGAGCCGAAGGCGGACGCTTAACCGCTGTGCCACCCAGGCGCCTCTGAAACAATTTCTACCTCCCTGTATGACTTTGGGGAAGTTATTTAAGTTCTCAGAATCTTCAGTATTTGGTCTATAAAATAAAGTAACACCTACTTTGTAGGATTGTTACAAGGATTAAACATAATGCATGTAAATTATCTGACATAAGACTTAGAACATTAGGCTCTTAATAAAAGTTAGCTGTTTTATTATAAGTAACTTATATCTGACTGTGAATGAATTAAGTCATTTTCTGGGAACATATTTTTGATCTGTGAGGAAAGCATTCACTTGAGATTCTAATGGAAGTTAAGAGGTAGCCCCAAGCTGGTAGTCATCCATGGCGGTAAAATCTATGGATCCTGAAATCAAACATCCCAGGAAATCTTCCTGGACAAATCATTCTACCAAAGCCTCAGTTTCTTCTTCTGTAGAACAGAGATTGTAATAGTCACTTCATTCTAACAAGGATTAAATGCAAAAATGATTATAAAGCACATATACAGTGCCTGGCCCGTAGCAACTCAATAAATTGGAGTTAGGGCAAGTTTAAGGGAGGCCAGCAAGGAGAGACTTCTTACTCTACCTGCCTGATTAATACTGAGTTATGTCAATTAACCAAGCAGTGTGTGAAGGTCTGCAGGACCAAGAAACTTTCTGGGTATAAAACAGCACATAAGCTCAGTATATGGAAAGTGCACTGAAATCTAAATGGGGGTTGAGGGTGACCATTAGCTGACCATGAATGAGCAATTCAGAATCATCATTTCTTAACTGACAGTCACTGGCATACATCAGCAGCCCTGCTCTGTGTCTTTGAGATTAGTCATGTTCTTGCTGAAGTGCTTTTGTCTGGCTCAAGCCTTCACATTTTTCAAAAGACTGGAGAAATTAAGCTGGCCACAGAACTACCAAGCAAACTTATTAAAGTGAGAAGGATCATAAATAATTGGAAAAGAGAAAATTGTGAAGCAACACCTGTCTATGATTTTGCAATGAGCTTTTATTAAAGGGACACTGGCTCAACCGCTGATGTTACCATGAGTGTCAAAAGAATAAATGGGCCCAGACTGCTAAAGAATTTAAGTGGGATGTTTGGAAAAAAACCTTGAATAATCAAAGTTTGAATGTTGTGCCAACTTAAAATAGAGGCAGAAGTTCCGGGAGAGATGACCTCTTCCTACTCTATTCTATACAAAATTCTTTTAATCCAACCTTGTGAATTCTTATGCTATAATGTATGACACTAATCTTGATCGTTCAAGTGAAAAAATCTAAAGACACCCATGAGTTAAGTGAGCTGACAAAGGCAAACAGTGAGTCATTCATTCAGTGGCCAAGCCAAAAATGGAACTTTTATATCTTCAGCTGAGAAATCTCTTCCTCCACAGGCTTTCCTTGATGTTCTACAAGAATTCTACTCCCACTCCAATGAAATGTTCTTACAAGATTTCTATTCTCCTCACTGGTACTATTTCTGGGTTTCAGTCTCATTCCATCCACTGGGTCATGAAACCTCTGTCTTTCATGAATGTGTTTTAAGAGATTCTTCTTTTTCAAGTACATAATAGCAGATAGCACTCGTAATAAAAGATTTGTTATATACTATGGACATTTTATGGGCTTTTCCACATTCTTCATAATATTGAAGTCACTACCAGTTATCTTTCTTATAAAACTATGCAATGAGTGACTGTCGTCCTCCTTGACATAGAAGCCAAAATATAATGGGCGGAAGGATCTATTAAATACTCTACTTCTAAAGTCTCTCCTATTTTTTCCTACAACCAGTCTCTTTCCAATTGGTCTGTCTTTCCTCCAGGTTTGTTCTGTATTATCCAACCTTGCTTATACTCATTTCTGTACCCATTTCTGAAACTTCCTACAGCATCACATTAGCTCATCACTATATCTCTTTTGAAATACCATTTTCAAAACAATTCTTCCTTCCTTTGCTTGAATACTTTTTTTTGCTTCTTTACCTATTATCTGCTATTCCAACTCCACACCTGTATTATCCAATGCCATAAGGTATTTTTCACATATTTTAGTCTCAGAATGACAATACAAAATAAATTTCCTGGCAGAAAATTTGGTTGGTTTGGGTGGCCTTTCGATGTACTTATCTTTCTTTCATTCTAGGAAAAGGAATTTAAAAAATTAATCTGAGTAAATTCACTAATGGGAGATGGGGATTGCATGGAATGAATAGTTAGAAACTTCACGTACTATCATTTTTGTTTTAACTTCAAGATTATTTCTTTCCAGCCCAAACTCTCAGGGGGACTGATGACTAAGAGGAAAATTGTGTTTTTTTGCTGCTTTTCTTTTCTCACATATCTTCTGATAGAGATGCAAATATGCAGGGGCTGGTCAAAAACACAGCTTGGAAGACAGTACAGGTGAGTGGTCCACAAATCAGCTCATTACCCATTGATCAATCAGAAACTGCAATAATGCTAATCAGAGTATTGACCCAGTATGAGCCAAGAACCACTGAATTTAGAACAGCATGCTTGGTCCAAATAATGGCACTTATGGGAAGAGATTAAGTCTCTTAAAGCAAAAATTTGGAAGATAAGTTTTCTTTGAATATACTGTGCTTATTAAAATATAATTCATATGCATTGATAGCCTCAACAGCTACACCAGCTCTGGTAAAGAATAGGTACTTAATAAATGGTGTTGGAATTAATGTAAGCTCATTTCAGGGACTATGGAGAAATCAACCCATAAAATAGTTTCCTCCAGTTCTCTTAATTTCTTATAACCAGCCCTACTATGCAGATGATAAATTCCTAAGCTAGGATATTTTTTAAAAAATAGAATATATCTCCTTATTCTGGCCCTCAGAGGAACCCTGCTCCTTACACGTCCCTTTATTGCTAAGGTCTGTATCTTACAAAGCTCCACAGGAGTTGAAGTAATAACATTCCAAGAGATGATGGAAATTCTAGAGAGCCCTGCTTTTTTTGCTATAGTATATCTAACAGATGTGTCAGGAATTCCAGAGTCAACTTGAAAACTGGCTTCAGAACATAGATTTGCAAACAGAAGAAGCAGCAGAAACACGGGAGTCCCCTTTAGATTCTGTCCCCACAGTGCAGTTTAAGCCATTAAATCTAGTATCAGTCTAAACCTTCTCAAATCCTGGGTTGCCACTTGCTAGTTCAAGGACCTTGGTGAGGTCATTGCATTTATCTGATTCCCAGTTTCCTAATACAATATATGCTAGGTTATTTATAAGGAACAAATAAAAGCAATACAAATAAAGTTCTTGGCATTGTGCCTGACACGAATCAAGTGCACAATCAATGTTAGCACTTATTTTTTCCTCCTTCCCCACATTTCCTTTCCCCAGTGTGATATTACAGAATAGGGCACTGAACCCAGAGGTGGGAAATCTTTGAGTTTCTGATCCAGGACCTGGGTAAGCTTTCTCTCGTATCCATTCCTTTCCATGTGTAAACAAATAGACAAAGAAGCACAATTTTAAGAACTTAAGACTTAGTAGAGGTGAGGATCAAGAATATGCAACATATGCTTAAGTCTGCAGGGCAGTCTAGCCCCCCAACTACCCAATGGAGCGGTCATTCACTAGCCACATACAACTACCGAGCAGGCAAAATGTGGCAAATAAGAGGAACGGAGTTTCTAGTTTATTTCACTTTAATTAGTTAGAATTTACATTGACACACCTGATCATCGATTCAGTTATCAAAAAGCTTTCTTTTAACATGTTTAATGTTGCTACTTGAAAATTTGAAACACACATGCAGCTCAAATCAAACTGCTATTTTTTAAAAATATTTTATTTATTTATTTGACAGAGAGACAGCCAGCAAGAGAGGGAACACAAGCAGGGGAAGTGGGAGAGGAAGAAGCAGGCTCCTAGTGGAGAAGCCTGATGTGGGGCTCGATCCCAGAACGCCGGGATCACGCCCTGAGCCGAAGGCAGACGCTTAACGAATGCGCCGCCCAGGCACCCCCCCCCCCCAAATCAAACTGTTATTGGAGGGTGTCTGGCAGCAGATACAAATACTTATTCCTGACATTTTCCTTGTACCGTGCACATGCTCCCTCTCCAGACCGAGGAGGTTGATGTAAAAGACTACAGTTCTTGGGCTTCTTGGTGGAATTATATATTGTAATAAACAATGACTAAAGGGCAGAATGATAATATAAATGAGAGGAGATACTAAAAATTAGTGATCTAGGAAGGAAAGAAGGCAGAGAAAAAGGAAAGAGGTCTAAATCAGTGGTAAGTGCCCGACAAGTGCTCTGATTCTCATGCCAAGAACCCCAGAACTAAACTCCATCGGTGTTAATCAAGATACTCTGTGCCTTTCTACACTCAATCTGAAGAGCCTGAAGAGAAGGGACACAGTCTGACTTATTGTGAAATCATTTTTTTAAAAGATTTTATTTATTTATTCGACAGAGATAGAGACAGCCAGCGAGAGAGGGAACACAAGCAGGGGGAGTGGGAGAGGAAGAAGCAGGCTCATAGTGGAGGAGCCTGATGTGGGGCTCAAACCCATAACGCTGGGATCACGCCCTGAGCCGAAGGCAGACGCTTAACCGCTGTGCCACCCAGGCGCCCCTGTGAAATCATTTTTATAGGATTTAATGCAGTACCTGTCACATAATAGAGGTTTCATAAATATTTGTTGAACGAAGCTCAATTTTATCTATATAATCAGGAAGTGGGCTGGTCTTAACTTCTCTCATAGAAATATCTTATGAATTTTAACATACATGTATGCATGGAAATTTGGAGGCACCTTAAAAATAGCTCACTTGAATATATATTGAAATTATTAGTGCTATTTGTGCCAAAATAGAATATCTATTCAAGATGTTTTAGTGGATAAAATTCTTCTATGGCAAGAGAGCAAACACAAAGAAGATAAAGAAAACTTGTTCTCTGTAATGACTCAGCAGATAAATATGTTTGAGATAAAGAATAAAAAAAAATGTAACATCAGCATCTTTTAAAGGCAAACCCTTTTCTGTGTACTTTCCCATTAGCTGGACTGAGTAAAAATGCTGTACTTTTCCTTACTCTTTGTTCTTGGCTCTTAGTCTGCAATGGTTTCACTGCCAGCAATGAAGATGACAAAAGACAGCACCAAGAAATCAGTCCTCCTGTTCTACGAACTCAAGATTCCCTACTGCTCAGTTGAACCAGAGTCATGGGAAGGAGCTAAACTCCATCAACTAAAGTGCAATATTCTAGTCTTCTCCTTTCATATTCTAACTATTTAGCTAATGTTTTAGGAGGAGAAACCAAGAGTATCTGACAGATAGAATATAAATCATTTTAGACTTTAAATAAAATGTCTAATATTGAGGGTCTGAAAAATAAAATATCTTCCCAGGCATCATGATTACTAGAGTGCTCAGGTTTGGGATTTTGGATGGCAGATAAGGGGACTCATATTCAGCTGTGAAGAGAAAGGGTCTCTGCTAACTTATCTAAATGATTTAGATTTTTAATAGCTAAAGAAACCCCATTTAGCACCTCCAGATCTATGTAGTCTTGGAAGGAGAAATAAGTTTAAAATATTACCATTTTAATAAAATGTTCAATTTGTAATATAAATGGATGCAAAAGAGATACATTTTTTTCTTGAACTCTCTTTGCACTTATTTTCTCTGAATATTTCATTTTTACCTAAGTGAGTCATTGAAAGTAGAATATTATTATGTATTTGCAAAAAGACTGTCTAATTATCACTTTCCCCCTCTATTTGGTTTAATCTAAACTTACTGCATTTTATTTCCTTAATCTGTGATTGATTTTATTCACCGGTACCTTTGCATTTTAGAACCCTCCTTTATAAAAATCAAAGCATGAAATTGTTTGCCTTTAGGTTATAAATAAGGTAACTGATTTCCAGGCCTATGAGAAATACTCTATACCTGGAATTGAATTAAGGAAAAAACCAAACTTTTAGAAAAAAACAAAGTTTTAGAAATATCCATAAGTCAGTGCATTTTTCCATCACCCTCCGTGAAGGGTGGGCACAGGTTTCTATTTCTGTCTCCTCTCAGAGCCTAATCAGTTATCACCAAATTTCCAATGGGGTCATTAGAATCATTGAAAGCCAGCAAGGACAGAAAGGGGGATGTTTTCATAATTTATGCAGAAATTATGGCCGACAGCAAAAAGAGCAAGAAATGGAGAGAAATGAACTGAAGCAACAAATGTCAGACTATCAAAAGAAAATTAAAAAAAAAAAAATTAGAAGAGGAAGAAGGAATGATAGCCATAGATATGTGGCCACGGCACAAACATGGAGACCCCTACCGCTGGGTCCGTGCATGCTGACCGCTAACACTGTTCTACAGCGTGGCACCCCAGCACCCATTACTCTCTTCATCCGCTGAAGAGTAGGTGTCAAAATGATAGATACTAGCTCACTGTATCAACATTTCCCTACAGCCACGAAGCCCATTATCAAGAGATAAACCTGTGCCAGGATAAACTTCTTATCGGAATATGGGCAGGGAATAGTTCAAAATGGTTAGATTTAACAGAATCTTTTTTTTTTTTTTTTTTGGTCACAGGCTCCCTAAAGCCATTGAAAAGCACTAAGAAAGTCCATGCAGGAGTAGGAATCAAAATATCATTCTTTCAATCTGTTTGGATTGGTGCTATTATAAGTATTCCTTTGAAATAATGTTAAGTGATGATTTAAAGGAATAATTTCTCCCCTTTTCTTTTTTTTTTTAATAAAGTAGGAGGAGGAAATGTGGACACTATTTAAGACAGTGGCAAAACGAGAAGCAGCTAGCTCTCTTAACTGTTTTAAGCTGTTGCTGAGTGCATGGCTGATTTTCGGTTGGTCTTCTGCCCCCACAAGGGAGCATAATACTAATTATAGCTATCAAGCTGGAAGGGGAAAGATGAGGGAGAATATGTAGAGACATTTTAATGTTGGGATCAACTGAACTGGGATGTAGCTTCTGACAGATATTTCAATCTAAATGAGTCAGATTGCTCTAGGAAATACTAAAAAAGACTATTCTAAATGCTCCCTCACCGTTTCCATCTATCAGATACATCTGAAAATATGCCCTCTCTGTTTTGATTATTGTCTTAGTCCAAACCTTGTTCTGCCAAGATTATTTAAGTGGATCTTTCTGAAATAAGGGCAGAAGCCCTTTAACTCAGTCATTTGGTTATGATAGAGTTAACATGGCTGCTGGAAATGCGTTAAGTTGCTACTGCGTATGGCCCAGTTTCAGAACCTTCATAGGACTGATGAACTTCACCCTGCTGATATCTTTGTAAGGGGTGCCTAGGTCTGATTTCTTAGCAGCTGGTTGCATAACCTTCCTGGGTTTTTTTTTTTCTTAATTATGTAAAGATAACCTCTGGCTTTTTTTCAACATCTCCAAAGTTTGTTTCACTGTGGAATATGGGTTCCATTTTCTGTTTGGGGGCAAGTTATTTAACCAACATTCTGCTCTACATCTCATCAAACTGCCTATATCTAATCAATCTCTACCACCACCAACCCACTCCCCCCACCGCCAGATTTTAGTACTTACGTTCAATACATTTATTTCCCCACAATATCTGATGGGTTTCTTTATAAATCATTAGCATGCTTGGTGGTCAATTTTACGTGATTATTGAGGTCAACTAGTACTGTTCCAAATAGGGCAATTTAGAGGAGAGATGATATCCCAAACAGGAATATAGACAAACTAATAGATTTTTTTTTTCATTGTACTGAATTTCTTTTAAAGCAGAATAGTATAAAAGGTATACTCTTTGCTTTGAGGGTCTTAGCGGTTGTGGAATCACTGAACGTTTAAACAATTAAATCAGAGGGTGCCTGGGTGTCTCAGTCCGTTAAGCATCTGACTTTTGATTTCAGCTCAGGTCATGATCTCAGGGTCGTGAGGTGGAGCCTTGTGGTGGGCTTGGCGCTGGGCGTGGAGCCTGCTTGAGATTCTCTATCCCTCCCTCTGTGCCTCCACTCCCTGCTCACACACGCTTTCTCTCTTTCTCTCTCTCTCTCTCAAAAAAACAAAAATAATAATAAAAATAGAAAATTAAGTCAGTACAAGAATGTACTTGTACATTCAGTCCCATTATTCCATTTCCTGGATTCCTGGACTCTTGATATCTACAATCCAGGTGAAAACATATTTTTTGCTCCCCTGTATTTGCTCATTGCTCTCAAAGTCATCAATCAACATCTAATATCTTGTGTTAGACGTTTCATGTTTGGTGTCATTCCTTTGTCCTCCAATTAGCCTGCTTGGAACAGTACTGAACAAGCTTCATTTTTTTTAAATCAATTTTAATGGTAGGGGATAGAGGAAACGAGGGAGCATTCTATGTACAGCAAGCAAGTCAGTTGGCTGGACTCATTAATTGATTCTTGCAAAATCTGTGGGACCAGCATTGAAAAGCTGGGAGAAAAGAAAAAAATGGGTGGACCATAGCTTACTGGTGCCCCAGTCAACCACCACCAGCTATCACAGTTTATTAAATATCTGTGTGCAGTGTGCTTTTTATCATAGAGGTGAAAAGAGAGTAAATGGCTCCTTTCCCAGAACCTTGTTAACACTTTCAGGCCACAGATGATTTAATTTTGCATATTACCTCTTCAAAGTAATATCTCTGTAATCAAATTACCCTCCAGAGAAGAACTAGGTACTCTTCACAGTTATGACCACAGCCCTCAACTTTAATCATACACTTATAGGGGCTTCTTCCTCCTCATTCCTATTTAAAGGACCAGAGTTTGCATGACATTCTTTTCTACATCTGACCACACTCTAAATACCTATAAAAAATCACTACCATTTATTGAGCAACTACTATGGCCCAAATTGTTTACAAATCATCTTAATCTTCACAACAGCCTCATAAGAGATTCGACAAATTTGCCAAGGTCACATGACTGGATAAAAGTACAGCCTAAAGAATGTTTCTCCCACCCATTTAATTCCTTGGCTCCTACGTTATCTAGAAAAAAAAAAATTAGGGGCGCCTGGGTGGCTCAGTCGTTAAGCGTCTGCCTTCGGCTCAGGGCGTGATCCCAGGGTCCCAGGACTGAGCTCCGCATCAGGCTCCTCCGCTGGGAGCCTGCTTCTTCCTCTCCCACTCCCCCTGCTTGTGTTCCCTCTCTCGCTGACTCTCTTTCTCTCTGTCAGATAAATAAAAAAAAATCTTAAAAAAAAATTTAGCCACATAAGAATTGTTTATCTGAAATGCTTGTGATCATTTTTAAAGAAGAATGAATAATTAAAAACTCCATAAAACATTTTACCTCTAAAGTTTGGTCAACCATTTCTTAAGGCACATAAGTCACTTATTGGGGATCCATTTTCACCATCAACTCCAGAAGTTCGTTTGAAGGTCATGGCTAATTTTGTAACTCTGCAACACTGGCATATAGGAGATGGTAAATAAATATGTGTAGAATGAATGAAAACATAGATACGGGAACAACTTTAAGTGACATAAAGAAGCACAAAGCTCTATAAATGGCCCAGTGTTTACTCTGACAAAAGAGTAACTCTCTTGCTCAAATCCAGGAATTCCACGTGTAATCTGTCCAGTAGGAAAACAGAGGGAAATATACGTCATATGTAGATATCTATGCCTCAACAGGAAGCTGACCACACACTGCACTATGAGGCTCATAAATGACTTCTCTAACATGTATCGTATTTACTTCCTCAAAATCTCTATCCAGGGGCAAACGACACACAGAGTATGCTCTGTAGGGAATCACCTCTCTTGAAAGCAAGTTACTTAAAAATTGACAAGAACAGTCACCCCTACCCTTACTCTGAAGGTGACTTCCACATAGCAGAAAAATGAAAACAAAAATGCTTAATTTCTTTATAAAACAACTAGAATTAAAGAGAACTGATATGTATTAGAAGAATTGTGTTTTTTCTCCCTAAAACCAAGATTCCGGGTGGGTAAAAGAAAATAGGCATTTGACATTTTCAATTATGGAAACTAATACAAATGTTCTCCCATTGAGGCTAACACAATTATGAAAATAATTATGCTCTAAACATATGTTGTTAAAATTTAACTTGAGGCCACAAATCAAGGTGGTATATTAAATATACATTAGTATATTACAGGAATTGTAACTGCAGCCTCCTCCCATCTCCTATTAACTTGTGTATCAAAATGACTTTTTTCCTTTTGGCCTATTTGAGGAAAACAGCAATGTAATTTTTTTTAAGCCACATCCTCAAGGATGTGAGGACAAGGAAGAAGGGACTGTAGTGGTTGGCCTTTCCACAGACTCACGACAGGAGATGATGGTCACATATGGTTCAGAAAGGAGAACAGTGGGTGGAGGTTTGGGGAAAGGGGCTCATTAAAATAATCTTAGCAAACAACGGAATCATCATCATTTATCTGACACCAAAAATGCCCAAAAGATACAGCCACTTCTTTCAGTATAGTTTCTTCGAACAGCCTTTGGCTCTTTGTTCCCAACCCAATTTGAGCATTCAGGAACAACATTTCCCATTATTTTTGTTTAATTTGAAGGAAATGCTGAGGCTTGGCTTGCAGGAGATAAAAGTACTAGGGGCTCACCTCCCAGGGGCATTTGCTCATTTTGAGAATAACTGATGTGCTGCGGATAGTCGATGCCACAGTAATCATCACACAGTACCCTGTATATTGGAGACCCAAGCAAATACTTCAAAACCAAGGCACACACTGACTTCAAAACCCACTGCTCCATGTCACTAACCTCCAGCCCCTATTCCTGTGACAGAAATGTTCCCATGGAAACTGGGCAAAGGAAGGGGAGCAAGGAACAGAGAAAAAGAGAGAACATTCCACTAACATAACAAAGAGAAGAAAATCCCAACACAGAGGATGCAAAGTTAAAAGCATGACATCTCAATTATAGGGGTGACACAGCCATCCATGGGGACACATTGGGTTAATGCTCTAGTATTCTTCTGAAAACTCATTTTTAGGGAATTAAACTGCCAGTATTTTCTTTTTCTTCAGTCCTGAAAATGAAGGAAGCACAATTCTCAGGAATATGAAACTGAGAAAATCGGACCTAATCTGATGGCTTTAGGGAATGATGTTCTTCCGTAGAAACCCTCAGGAAGCCTAGAAGATCTCAATGGTCTTATTACATGGCCTTCTTGGACAAGTTTTTTTTTTTAATTTTTTTTATTATATTATGTTAGTCACCATACAGTACATCCCTGGTTTCTGATGTAAAGTTCGATGATTCATTAATTGCGTATAACACCCAGTGCTCCATGCAACACGTGCCCTCCTTACTACCCATCACCAGTCTATCCCATTCCCCCAACTCCTCCCCTCTGAAGCCCTCAGTTTGTTTCTCAGAGTCCATAGTCTCTCATGCTTCATTCCCCCTTCTGATTACCCCCCTTTCTTTATCCCTTTCTTCCCCTACCGATCTTCCTAGTTCTTATGTTCCATAGATGAGAGAAATCATATGATAATTGTCTTTCTCTGCTTGACTTATTTCACTTAGCATTATCTCCTCCAGTGCCGTCCATGTTGCAGCAAATGTTGAGAATTCGTTCTTTCTGATAGCTGAGTAATATTCCATTGTATATATGGACCACAGCTTCTTAATCCAGTCATCTGTTGAAGGGCATCTCGGCTCCTTCCATGATTTGGCTATTGTGGACAATGCAGCTATGAACATTGGGGTGCATATGGCCCTTCTCTTTACTACGTCTGTATCTTTGGGGTAAACACCCAGTAGTGCAATGGCTGGGTCATAGGGTAGTTCAATTTTTAACTTTTTAAGGGACCTCCACACTGTTTTCCAGAGTGGCTGTACCAACTTGCATTCCCACCAACAACGTAGGAGGGATCCCCTTTCTCCACATCCTCTCCAGCAATTGTTTCTTGCCTTGTCAATTTTTGCCATCCTAACTGGCGTAAGGTGGTATCTTAGTGTGGTTTTGATTTGAATTTCCCTGATGGCTAGTGATTTTGAACATTTTTTCATGTGTCTGTTAGCCATTTGTATGTCGTCATTGGAAAAGTGTCTGTTCATATCTTCTGTCCATTTTATGATTTGTTTGTTTCTCGCGTATTGAGTTTGAGAAGTTCTTTGTAGATCTTGGATACCAGTCTTTTATCTGTAGCATCATTTGCAAATATATTCTCCCATTCCGTGGGCTGCCTCTTAGTTTTTTTGACTGTTTCCTTGTTTAACACTGGGCTACCTAACAGTCAACAATAGTCAAAGAAAGGACTGAAAAGGCATTAGAACTACTATAAAGAAACACGGAGAGAGTAGTATTCTAACAAATAACTTATCCTTCTGCCCTCAAGAGCCGTTTGACTGGCCATCTGGTTTCTCAAGAACCAGATGAACAAAATGTCTCTACAAGTTAGAATCAGGTTAAAAGACAATGTGCATATCTCTTTCACCGTTGCTTGCATATTACATCCTAATCGGTATTATCAAGATTAGGGTAGCCAATGCTCCCATTTTTCCCCAGAAGCAAGGGTGTTCCCAGAACATGGAATGTTCAGTGCTAAAACTGGGACAGTCCCCAAAAAGCTGGGCTGATTTGGTCACCCAGAGACTGACCAAACCAAACTCAATTCAAATGGGATTAGTTGATATTCGTGTCTGTTTGCTTTCCTTTGTTAAGAGAGTGAAAGTTTGCATTTTCCTTAAAGATTTTTAAAAAAGAAACTTTATAACATCACAAATGTCCTTGACGTAGAAAGGCACTCACATTTTTAGTTATGGCTTTCATGCAGTCATTCATTATACAGAAGAGAAGACACTAATAGGAAGTATATGTTGCAAGATTTTTTGTTGAAAAGTCTTTCATGGTACTTAATAGAAATATTCATAATATTCCATTCATGATGTCCCACAAAAATCAATGGTATTAACGTTCACTCTTTCCATGTCAGACTTCCCATAAAAGCTCAGGTCTACAACAGAATCAGCCACATTAAACATCACAGCCGCGTACAATTAGGGATTATGCCTTTTACGATATTTTTCAATACATTCATTTACCAAATTGAATACATCAGCAGAAGCTTTAGTTGAATGGGGGTGGGGAGGTAGAATAAAGACCACCACAACAGGCCAAGATTATAATCCAACAACAAAAAGCTGCTTTATGCATAAAATGAATAATAACAGAGATTAACAGATGTTCTCCCTATCGATGTTGTTTTGTCTCCTGCAATATTTTTAAGCAAAGTGAGATTGTAAATGGGTTTTAAACCCAAACGCTCTTTTGCAAACAACTTCAAAGGCAAGAGGATGCAGCATGAAGGTATGGCACCGAAGGCAGAGCCAGGGAGACGTTCAGGAAATTTCTGCATTCAGGAGAAGGCAAGAGCTTTAGAACAACACACTGGCAGTGTTAAAAACCAATAGCAATTGGGCTTTCATGGTTCCCCCAACAAAGAACTCTGTGTAACATACCACCACACATACTCCAAGCAGAAGATGGCAAGAAAGGCTAAGTGTTCCGGTGACCTTCTCCTTGAAGTGGAAGGAGAGAATGAAGAAAGTTGGTTTTAATCAGGCCACCTGGTTTTAGATTAGGATAACCTAATAAAAAAGATAGATTCTTACCTAATTTAGTTTTTTTAAAAGACACTCTTCATTGTTAGACTATGGTGTGGGGTGGTGGGGAAGCAGGGCTGCTTATGACCAATAAGAAAAAAAATATTACCAGAACCCATAACAAATGATAATCTAATCATACCTGAGAGTTTTATTTCCCCTCTTCTCACTGAGACTTCATATTATATAACACATGTAAACTACATCGTAGATAAAGGAAAAGACTGTCATTTATATGACAGTCTTTGAACTTGGCCCCTTTACACAGGTTTGCAGGAGAGATTTCAGCCACTGTGTAAATTTCTAACTACAGTTCGGAGAAGAAATAGAAAAGGTATGTATAGGGTACGTCTGAGTCTTGAATGAACAGAATAGAAAGGGATACTTAAGAAAGTAGCATAGAAGGGCAGATGAAGCCAGAATTTATAGGTAAAATAACAGTATTATGAACAGATGTCAGAAAATAACCAATATTTACTGAGTGCTTATTTTTTCTTTGGAACTATGGTAGGGGCTTTAATAATAGCCATCAGAGTGACAAGAAAACAGCTGGTAACTGACTGAGGCTGGAGTGACCAACTGCTCCACTTTGCGCAGGACCGAGGGTTTCTCAGGATGTGGAACTTTTGGTGCTAATGCCTGAGCAGCCTTAGGATAAGGATAAGTTGCTGCAAGGATAAAATGGGGGTAATCAACACAAAACACTTAGCACTGGGCCTGACACAGAGGGAGCACTCCCCTGTCCCTGTTTGCCTGAGACTGGCCTGGGTTTAGCACTGAAAGTCCCACATCCAGGGAAATGGAATTTCTATGGGGATTACCTCATCTAACATTCACAGCAGCCCCAGGAGGAAAAACAAAACAAAACAAAACAAAACAAAAAAACCACATGTACTGGTATTACTCCATATAACAGATGGCACAAAAGAGGCCTAGATATTTTAAGTAATTGCTCATGATTGCACAGATCAGCATGTGCCCAAACAGGGACTGGAATTGATTAGCCTAACTCCCGCCATGCCTGTGGACTTTCCCAGGGCACACTGTTACTGCCTCCTGGTTTTCTCTGGGAGCACTTGTTAGCGTCAGAAGAGAGGGAACCAGAGGGAGAACGGGGTCACACATCCCCAGCTATCATATAGTTGGCTTTGTTACTACTGAATGGTAGACTGACATCAGTAATACTGTCCGTGAGTTCTGAGGATCTCATTTGTGGAAGCCAAAGGTGTCTTAGCCTTTTGAGGGCATCAGTGCCACTAGAAGACCAGGAACAATTCTTGGCTCTCATCTCCCCTTCTTCTGGGTTTACCTTCTGTCTACTCTGACTAGAGTTAAAATTAGGTTATAACTAGGCATAGGGTCATGTGGCTTGCAGTGGAAAGGAAGCCAACTGGTGGAATTATGGAATGCAAAGGAGGGAAGGGAGGCGGAGACAGGAAGGAAGGAAAAGAAGGAAGGTAGGAAGGGAGAAACAAGCCTAGGAATGGGGAGGAAGAGCCACATTTTATCTACAAATATGGCATAGCAGATTGATTCCTTATAATTAGTTACTGATGACTTATTCAAAATCAGTATCAAAATCCAGCCAATCTAGATTAATAGTGTTCTTTCAGACAGTAACCAAACCTTGTCACTTTCTTTGAGCAAATAATCGGACTAAAATTTTTTTTTAAAGATTTATTGAGAGAGAGGGAGAGAGATCACACAAGTAAGCTGGGGGAGAAACAGAGGGAGGGAGAGAATCTCAAGCAGACTTCCCGCTGAGCAAAGAGCCCAACGTGGGGCTCCATCTCAGGACCCTGAGATGCTTAACCGACTGAGCCACCCAGGGGCCCCCTGATTTAAATTTTTGGGGCAATATTCATTAACAAAACATCCATAAAAATATGTGCCTATGCTGATTGACCTGACTGCAAGTGTGATCATTATAAACCAACAACAATCATCTGTATCTTGGGGGGAGATCTATATTTGGGAGTCAGAAGCCAAGTATCACCACTCATCTTACACATACCCTGGGTGTGAACACTCTCTACAATGTCATAGACAACTAAGACACTCAGACAAATGTTCTTTGGAGAGGCAACACAATTTTGTGTGGTTATGTTATTTCTAAACCAACAAATGAGGGCACTTTGGGGTGATTAGAAAAATAAAATGAGGGGGGCCTGGGTGGCTCAGTCTTTAAGCATCTGCCTTCGGCTCAGGGCGTGATCCCAGAGTCCTGGGATCGAGCCCCACATCAGGCTCCCTGCTCCCCTGGGAAGCCTGCTTCTTCCTCTCCCACTCCCCCTGCTTGTGTTCCCTCTCTCGCTGGCTGTCTCTCTCTCTGTCAAATAAATAAATAAAATCTTTAAAAAAATAAATTAAAAAAATAAAATAAAATGAGAGGGTACAAAAATTATAGAGTTTCCCTGAAGTATTTTAACAACCCAGGTTTACTCTTTCCCTCTACCAACTGCATTTAAATAATAAGATGAATAATGTCATTAATAGAGATTGCTACCATTTCTTGAGTGCCTTCTGTTTATCAAGCACTGGGAGAAACAATGGCTGGAATAGCTATGCGTATTCAAGTGTGCGTGTGCGTGGAACAGGAGTTCTGTTACAGAAGAGGCTGCATAAAGGACAAGAAAGAACCCTCTCTTTGCTGTGCCCCAGTCATCTCTCAGGTTTTATGGACTGAAAATAAAAAAAAAAACCAAACTTTTTTTTTTGAAATATGGTTTATTTGGTGATGCATTCTTAGTGTTTTGGAAAAATAACACCTATAGGGATACTAATTGTTTAATCCTTTCTATCTACTAAATGTTTAGTCTTATTGACGCTCTATTTTTAAAGCATAATGTTTATCAGTAGATTTAAAATTTCTAAAATGCTCTTTTATAGTTTATTTCCTTGAAGAAACCTCATCAGAAGTCGTTTCATGGAAAGGGACTTCTTCTATTATTTATGTTGCATCTCATTAAGGTTTTACTTCCATCTTCTAAATTTCCTCCTGAGATTAAACATTTGACTTTTATGAGGCCACTAAAAGAACAAGAATGCGTCACTTTCATTTTGGGCCTGAAAACATCATAATCTTGCAATTTAATCAGGCTGAGTGTTGACAAAAGCTGTTTTAGCTGTTTATAGAAACCAGGCCAACAGAAAGTCGGTGCCCTCTGAGAAGTCTCTGAAAACCTGTCAGCTCTGCCCACTGTCCTATCAAAGCTGATGACCAAATTTACTTCCCAATTATAAACGTGTGCTCCTCACAGCATTAGGAATGGAGGATTCTAGGAAGCCATTCAGTCAAGAAAAGGTCATTCTGAACAAAAGTAATGAAAATGACTGAGGGTTCCAGGTCATAAGATGAAATGGTAAGCAAAAAGGGTTGCCTGGTGATACACAAGTGTCGATCACAAGAACTTGTAATAATTCAATTAGAAAATGTATGTAAAGCATGGAGCAATATAACTGGCCTATTGTAGATATCCAGTAAGAGGTGGCCTTCATCATTATACTCATCCATAGAGCAGTATTTTGTGTTTTGTTGGATAAAATGCTGGGCCTCAAGTCCTAAGATGGGTTAAAATATTGCTTCTCATTTTTATTTATGAGACATGATGCAACTTATTTAAAGCCTTGATTCCTAAACTAAAAAAAGCAAAAAAAAAAAAGTCAATTTTACAGAATTTTATGAATATGAAATTAAGTGAAATAGGAAAAGAAGGGAGGGGGAAGAAAAGGAGGAAGTGAGAGAACCCAGAATACTCCCTCCCTTAATAGGCACTCAAAACATGTTCATTGTACCTGAAGTTGAAACAAAACATGAGTAGAATATTCAGAACACTTTTTTCCCCCTACTGGAATGAAGCAGAAAAATACAATAACCCGAGGGCTTTCAGTTATTCCAATAATAGCATGTATCAAGAATTGACCAAATATGCTTAACCTTCTAGAAACTCTCTTCCAAAAAAAACTCTCTTGTATGGGTTCTTAGGAGTTGACATTTTTAGAACTTATTATTCATATTAAATCAGTATTGGGATATCTGTTTGATCACAAATATTTTATAACCTAGTCACTAAAAATAGCTACTTGTTAATTAGTGCTTACCATAAACCAACATTATCAGTTAAACACTTTTCATGCATTCTCTCAATCTTCATAATAATACTTTTAAGGTAGGTAATGCTGTCCCCATTGTACAGATGATAAACCCAGGCTAGCAAGGTGACAGAGCTGGTGGCTGAGTAAATACTTTGGTCTGAGAGGTGGTATAGAAAGTATTATATAGGTTAGGGATACAGACTCTAGAATCAAATTGTCTGAGTTCAAATCTTGGGCGAGAGTAGTTTGCTCTCCTATTTGGTCCCTAATTATGTTGTCTGTAAAATGGGACAAATAATAGCGCCCACACTTCACAGAACTTTTAGGCTTAAATCCACGCAAAGCATTCGAAAGAGTTAATGACCCATAGTCAGCACTTGATATATCTTGGCTGTTGTTATTATCAGTGTAGTTCTGAAATTCAGGGGTTTAATGGCTATTACATCTTTATTCCTTTTGCACTTTCTTTCCAGAAGGTATAAACTGTATGGCCATCGTATGACTAACTAAAGGAACTAAGATTCTTTTAACAACACGAGTGTCTAGAACCTATATAACACTTCCACACACTTTATCTCAAATGATCCTAATTCTGCCCACAATTGTGCAGCTATTAAGAGGAAGAGCTAGGCCGTGGCCCCAGGACATTAGGCTCAAGATACTATGATCTTTCTCTTAATAAAAGAAAGAATTGTGCGGTTTATTCTTTGTCTCTGTCTAGTAACACAACACAAAATAACTGGATGAAAGAATGTAACATTTAGTTACACATCCAGATGTTCCAGCCAGTATGAGGTCAAACATCTGGCTGATTAACTGAATACTGCTTTTTTTTTTTTTAACCCTGACATTGGGCAGCATGTCAAATATGATTGATGTGAAACAGAAGAAAGAAAAGCATACAGACGGAGCTGTTAACAAGAGAAATACTTCGCTAAATAAAAGATGGCATGGACTTTGCTATCATCACCTGCACCAGCAATTTATTTGTAACCAACATCAATAGCCCTACTGGGGAATGCAATCTTGCTTAACTTGCTCTACCATTTTGACACCTCTAACTCAGAAATGTAATTTAAAATAAAGATTCATGGAGCTAATATCCTTCTTGCTTCAGACTATTAAAGTGTCTATTGTTCTCACAGCGTGCAGGGGGGTGGAAGTCTGCAGGCATAAATGAACACATGGATGATATACTGCTTGATGTAAATATTGCCCAGCTTTTAGTGAGATACCAATGCCGGTAGAATACAAAGTTAAAATAGGCACTCTGCATAAAATGCCTTATGATTAAAAAAAAAAAAAGTAGTCATGATAGGTGCTTTTTCTACAACCCTAGACATACTGTGATTTCCCTGGGGAGATAATAATAGAACTGATCACACCAGTGATTATCATGTTCTTATAACTGTAGCTATGACACTTGCTCTGTTCCAGGCATTTTACTTGGCAGGTGTAATATTAATCCAATGAGGTAGGTACATTAAGTAGGTTCATTCTGTAGATGAAGAAACTGAGGCTAAGAGCTATTAAGTGACTTGCCTATTTTCTCATATTTATCATGACTTCGTATTTCCAATTGCCAACTTATGAGGAGGTTCAATGAAGGGCCAAGTGTACACATAGGCTGAAAAGAAGTTGCATTTAATGTGAAAGAATCCTAGAATTTTAAGCCTGGAGGAGATCTTTAGAGAGTAGTTAATCCAACTCTGACATTCATAGATGATAAAACCAAGGCTCAGGAGATCATAGTTTGTCCAAGATTACACATTTTGCCAGAATGAGAATGAGAAATTCCCACCATGAGTATCACTTCTTTCTGCCAACATATCATTTTACAAATGTCCAGTTAATTGCAGAGGTCCTTCCTAGAAGTGAAGAGCTCCATTATAACCCATTGTTACATTATCAAGGATTAGCGATTTCAAGCAGGCAGGGTTAGATGGAGAAATGAGATGCCTGAAACACTGTTAGGGAGGCATCAGGGACTAGTGTTTAAGAATATCAGCTTCTTAGGCCTGGGTTGGAGTCCTGGCTCCAGCATATATTGCTAGGTGGCACTGGTCACGTAATTTAACTTTTTAAGCCTCAGTTTCTTCTTCTGTAAACAGAAAATAATAATAGCATTAGCGCCAAAGAGCTGACGTGAGCATAACGTTTCTGGAGAGTCATGTGCCACGTGCGGTATCCTTTAATGGCTCAGTTAACACTGAGCCTCTCTGCTCCTGGGGTGGAAGGCATAGATATATGGGAGTTCTGGGTAGCTTCATGAGGGATCTGAGACTGATGAGAGATGTATGGAGCCAGAGAGAGGTACTTCCGACCCCTCACCACGTGGCTCAGGGCTAGCCCTGAGTCTAAACTCTGCTACTGTACTCTTTATCAACAATTGGTCAGCTTCATATCCAGAGGAACCTAGGAAATGAGTTTTTGACTGTTACTACTAAAAGCAAAAAAACAAAAACCAAAAAACAAACTATAAAAACAAAATATACACCCTTTCCACCAGCATGCATCGGAGACAGATCTATGCTACGCCACACATGCACAAAAACTGGGGTATGTAGAATAGGGAGTTTATGGATTTCAATACAAAATGACAGAGCTGATGGATCACCTTTGGTCCAGATGCAAGCTAGTCCAGGATAAATCTCAATGATGGATTCACTTTGACATTTTATAACTCAAACGCCAGAGTCCCAGTACAACAGAGGCTATTTGACGGAATGTCCCATAAATTGTAGTTCCTCACCCTTGGGTTACTTAACATTCCTAATCAGGCTTTCCAAAGCTTTTGCCTTGTTAAAAAAGGGTTCACTTCTTTAAAGATATAAGCAGAGATCAATTCCCCCAATCAGTACTTTAATTATAAAGTGCTTTGATACAACTCTGCTTGGATTCTAAATTTCTTTGGATTCCATATTTCAAAGTTCAGTGAAAACAGTTAATGCAAGTCCCGTAGATTTTAGTACAAGTGTTTGGCGAAGCTTCTGTATAGTTTGTTTAATATGAAATGTTAGTCATAATTTATGGGATGTATCAGTTTACTAGGGTTGCCATAACATAGTCACACAAATTCAGTGGCTTAAACAACAGAAATGTGTTGTGTCAAAGTTCTAGAAGCCAGAAGTCTAGAATCAAGGTGTTGACAGCGTTGGTTCCTTCTGAGAGCTGTTCCAGGCATCTCTCCTTAGCTTGTGTAGATGGCTGTCCTCTCCCTATGTCTCTTCATATCGTCTTCTTTGTATACATGTCTGTATCCAAATTTCTTCTTCTTATAAGGACACCAATCCAGTTGGATTCAGTCCTACCCTAACAAACTCATTTTAACTTGATTAACTCTATAAAAACCTTACTTCCAAATAAGGTAATATTCTGAGTACTAGAGGTTAGAACTTCAATATATGAATGGGGGGGGCAACTGAACCCATAACATGGGTCTTCAGAATAACAGAATAAGATTTACATTCCTCTCTTTTTACTTTACTTTCTCTTTCTTCTTAAAGTCCAGTCTGTTCGCTGGAAACAAGTCGACTTCATCCTAAAGCGCCCCCACTGGTATTCCCCTTCCTGGTGTGCATTGAACTTCTGTGTATAGTAACGTGAACTTTTTTATGACTTTTTTGTACTTTCTCAAACTTGGTCAGTTCACCAGGTCCTGTCTGCCAAAGATATCTCTAGATTGTTGGAGAAATTGCAGTATAGGAGTTGAAACTTGGCACGAGGTAACTGCTGAAAAATATGTGTGTTAAGAAAATTTATGTGCATACTATACTCTCAGAAATCCATAAAGCAATTTACTCCCTTCACTTTTCATGGCAAACTGTGCTAATTGAGATAATGATAACTAATGATTTGCCACATCAAATGATGGAAATAAATCCATAAAAATTGACCTTATTGATCAAACATTTTCAATTAAATTAAAGGCAGCATTAATCAACTCCCACAGGGTAGTGATAGAAGAACATTTTCTCCTGAGGTTGTTTGATAAGGGGGGAGAACAATCATCTTTTGAAATGTGATGCAATACATAGTGGACCCGGACACACAAAAAAACTACAATAATGGATAATGCAGGAACTTTAGCAATTCAATATACTTCCTTGGCACAAACCTTCAAGTTACAATCACTTTCCAGTGATACAATAATTCTGGCTTATTTCCATATTGTGGTAATTGCCCTACTCTAAGTGATAAATTAAGAAAATTAACTATGGAACTAACTACCAAAAATGTACATAATTTAGGAAATTCCAGCTCTCTTTTATGTACTCCTTATCCAAATTAAAATAAAATACCTGTCCGTGCTTTAACTGGTAATAACACATTAAGAGGGAAAATTCTAATTTCATCACAGAGCTGAATAAGAGTCAACTAATAATTACAAATCCCAGACAGCATTTTCTCATGGATGGGTAATTCCAATATACTAGAATGATCTTGTGGCTCTGTTGACAATGATGGAAATAGTGCCAAGAATCCCCTCTAGGCAGGATGCTGGCATTTAAAGGATTAATGGAACAAGGAAGCACAAAGGTTATGTAAAGCTTAAAGGCCATGAAAGGAGAAAAAAACCTAATTAGAAAATTATATATAAAGGTTTAATTCAAATTATATGCTCAGAGATGGGCTAGGACTTGAGTGAGAAAAATTTCACTGTCACTTCATTCTCAGTTTTTTGTAAATGGTCTTAAATGGGAAAAACATGCTTAAGAATGCCTTTGACATATTCCTAAGCCTTCTTGGGGTGGATGTGATATTTTTAGCATGTATGAATCAAGACTTGCCACCCTTGGTTCATCACCTTTTCCTATTGGCATTTCTGTGTCAACATCAAGGAGGTTTCAAGTCCTACTGAAAAGGGAAATGCTGCCTCATTCTAAAAACCGTTCCGCATAATTACTGAAAACCCAATGAAAGTGACACTGAATAATCACTTTATCACGCAGCTTAATGAGGTCTTTTCTGAAACTCGATCAAATTAATAGTTTGTTAAGACATTAAGTACCATTTCTTTCTACTTTTTATGTAATTTTTAAAGATCTCCAAATTGAAAAAAAAAAAAAGTGTTCACCTAGAAACTTTAAAAATAACTGCAGGCAGTTTGGATGATTTTTTAGTCCTAAAGAAATGTATCCTGTATTTTCTTATCAGATTAGAGGTAAAGATAGTAAAAACAAACAAAAAAACAAACAAAAAAACAAAACAAAAAAAACAAAACATGGATCTCTTCCCCTTCTCTCAGAATCCATTAAAATATTATTTAACCTAAAGATTCTTACTCCCCAGTTGATGCAACTCCTCAAAATATTAATGGAATAATCCAGGCCTGAATGTTTTTACATTTGTCTAAAGTCCTGTGGCATTTTCAGTACACTAATTTAGTGTCTCCTTAACGTTAGTGAGAGACTCCTGTATATAAGGAGTGACTTTAAGATGTTGCGGATGGGGTGACAGGACAGAAACACAGAGCTCATAGACTGGACTTTTCACTGAAGTTGGGGAAGAGAGATGATATCCACATAAATAAGTTAACAAATAGGATATTTTTAGACAGGATGGTCAAGCAAAATCGCTTCACAAAAATGATACATAAATGGAATCTAGATGATGAGAAGGAACCATCCAGTTGAACATATGGGCAAGCACATTTCACACAGAAACAATGGCAAGTTCTAGGACATCATCAAAGAATAGGAAGGTTAGTGTGGCCAGGAAGTCAGGACCCTAAGGGGCACATGAGATTTAAGATTTGGCCAGATCATGTAAAGACTCCCAGGCAGTAAGAAGGAGTTTAGATTTTTACATTTGGACATCAATAGATCATTTTTTGGCGAGAAAGTGTTTTATAACGTTTTAAATGAGAACTTTGGAAAACAGTGTGGAGGTCCCTTAAAAAGTTAAAAATTGAGCTACCCTATGACCCAGCCATTGCACTACTGGGTGTTTACCCCAAAGATACAGATGTAGTGAAGAGAAGGGCCATATGCACCCCAATGTTCATAGCAGCATTGTCCACAATAGCTAAATCGTGGAAGGAGCCGAGATGCCCTTCAACAGATGACTGGATTAAGAAGCTGTGGTCCATATATACAATGGAATATTACTCAGCTATCAGAAAGAACGAATTCTCAACATTTGCTGCAACATGGACGGCACTGGAGGAGATAATGCTAAGTGAAATAAGTCAAGCAGAGAAAGACAATTATCATATGATTTCTCTCATCTATGGAACATAAGAACTAGGAGGATNGAAGATTGGTAGGGGAAGAAAGGGATAAAGAAAGGGGGGCTAATCAGAAGGGGGAATGAAACATGAGAGACTATGGACTATGAGAAACAAACTGAAGACTTCAGAGGGGAGGGGGTGGGGGAATGGGATAGNGGGCGGGGGTGGGGGAATGGGATAGGCTGGTGATAGGTAGTAAGGAGGGCACGTATTGCATGGTGCACTGGGTGTTATACGCAACTAATGAAGCATCGAACTTTGCATCAGAATCCGGGGATGTACTGTATGGTGACTAACATAATATAATAAAAAAAAAAAAAAGAAGAAGATGTGGTCCATATATACAATGGAATATTAATCAGCCATCAGAAAGAATGATTACCCAACATTTGCAGCAACATGGTTGGGACTGAAGGAGATTATGCTAAGTGAAATAAGTCAAGCAGAGAAAGACAATTATCATATGATTTCTCTCATCTATGGAACATAAGAACTAGGAGGATCGGTAGGGGANGTCAGTAGGAGAAGGAAGGGAAGAATGGTGGGGGTAAACAGAAGGGGGAATGAACCATGAGAGACTATGGACTCTGGGAAACAAACTGAGGGATTCAGAGGGGAGGGGGGTGGGGGATTGGGATAGGCCGGTGATGGGTATTAAGTAGGGCACATATTGCATGGAGCACTGGGCATTATACGCAAACAATGAATCATGGAACACTACATCAAAAACTAAGGATGGGGCGCCTGGGTGGCACAGCGGTTAAGCGTCTGCCTCCGGCTCAGGGCGTGATCCCAGCGTTACGGGATAGAGCCCCACGTCAGGCTCCTCTGCTATGAGCCTGCTTCTTCCTCTCCCTCTCCCCCTGCTTGTGTTCCCTCTCTCGCTGGCTGTCTCTATCTCTGTCGAATAAATAAATAANCTCTCGCTGGCTGTCTCTATCTCTGTCAAATAAATAAAAAATCTTTAAAAAAAAAAACTAAGGATGTACTGTATGGTGACTAACATAACATAATAAAAATTATTAAAATAAAATAAATAAATGAGAACTCTGGCTGTGCTGCTAGATGAAGAATTGGTGCAAGGCAAGGGAGGGAAGCAGGGAGATGAGTGCGTGGTGGGGTAGAACTGATGTTTAGGCAAGACATCATGTTGGCCTACAGTAGGTTGTTAGAGGCAGAATCAGGGAATAGTTGTCAAATTTGAGATTTACTTTGAAGGTAGAACAGGCAAGTCTTACTCATGGTTAACATAAAAAGTCTAATTCATATTACTCTTTTATCAAAACCTTATCACAATCACCCTGAGAACAGAAGCTATGTCACAGGTTTCTGGTGACTCTGTATTATACAGCTTGGGGCTGAGAACAGTCAACAGGGAACAAATATCAATCCACTTTCCCTTACCCTTCTAAGGCAAATAATTAAAACAGTGTCTGCTTTCTTACTATCAAAGTGGGGATCAATTTTCTTATCTACTTTTTGAATCTAAGTATTTTCTAGAAATATTTGGAACATGAAAGGGTGTTCAATCGCTACCAAGCCAACCACATGAATTTGTTTTTAATGTTCAGTCTTTTCCTTTCTCTTAAGTGCCACAGAGGCCACCAGGCAAAAATTTCACCAATAATCAAGTGGGTAGTCAGAACCTACAAATACTCATTCAATGGAATGATTAAACAGAAACTGCAACAATGCAGTTAAATTCAAAATGTTTTCTTGTATTCCCGGTGGGTCGAGGACATATTTTAAAAAACTGAAAGCATATTGGATGAAGCCCATGAGAATCTATTACATAGTGCTTATATTCAGAATAAGATATAATCAAATGGTTTACTGCCTCTCTAATACATAAATCTCCACAATATTTCCCTCTGAATTATAAAAATCTTAGCCCAAACTGAAATAAGTCAAAGAAAGACAAATACCATATGACCTCACTCATACGTGGAATTTAAGAAAGAAAACAGATGAACATATGGAAAGGAGGAAAAGAAGAAAAAAAGGAGAAAGGGAAGCAAACCCTAACAGACTCTTAAGGATAGAGAACAAATTGAGGGTTTATGGAAGGGGTGGGTGGGTGGATGGGCTAGATGGGGGATGTGTATTAAGGAGGGCCCTTGTGATGATGAGCACTGGGTGTTTTATGTAACTGACGAATCACTAAATTCTATTCCAGAAACTAATATTGCACTGTATGCTCACTACCTAAAATTTAAATTAAAAAAAATCTTAGCCCAGGTTGAATTCTGGACCTAAGGTGACTCATGTGTTCTGAGAGTTTCTATCAATTGTTCCGTCAAAGACTTCCCTGATACAGTTTGTGGTAAAAAATCTCTACTGTCAACCTTTCCTTAAGGGGGATATTTCAGTTAAAAGGAAACATTTTCCAGAGGTATCTTAAATTAAAAAATAATAATAATTTTTGAATCATAACTTATTTTTCTGATCTGAATCCATTTATTATTTTTACCTCTTCTAAATAACTTGATTAATTTAACATCATGAAAGTCAATGTATGATCATTTTAATTGGTTTCAAATCCATGTTTGTGGCATAGTTTACTGTAAGAATCAAATAACGGTAAGAGAAAAATGTTTTAATCTACTGTTTTAGTTCTTTCATAGAAACATTTCATGACAACATTTTTTTTTAATTAAGGGAATTGAATGGTGTTAGGAAAGTTTCTACTTTTCCTATATAACAATAGTCAGGGTTTGCTAAAAACAGGGACTGAACACATAAATGTATGTATGGGTCACACTGACCACATGGAAGGGCTGAGGCTCACTGAAGAAAGGCTCTTGTCCTACTTATCTCTTCTCCAACCGCCAGCTGAGAACCCACTCCATAAGCCAGGACTGCTTCGTGATAAGCAGACCAGTGCCACGATCCCAGATATTTCATTTATGGGCTTTCCACTTCAGGGCCTTCATCTAGAAAATAACAATACCTGCCACACGAATCGACATGAAGTCTTGAAAGTAGTCTGAATGGGGCGCCTGGGTGGCTCAGTCAGTTAAGCGCCCGACTCTTGATTTCAGCTCAGGTTGTGATCTCAGGATCCTGAGATCGAGCTCTGCATCAGGCTCCATGCTCGAGATTCTCTCTCTCTCCCTCCCCCTCTGCCCCTTCCTCTGCTTGTGTACTCTCTCTCAAAAAATAAATACATTAATAAATAAATATCTTAAAAAAACAGTAGTGTGAATAAGGCACTATATGGAGTAGGTGTTCAGAGAAAGTTAGGTTGCTGGACATTTTTACTTCCTGCCTCAGAACTGAATTCTCCTGATTTCCATTTGAGGACCCATGAAGTTGGAGGGAAGGTGCCCAGCTCCAGGAACAGAGCACACACTCTAACTAAACTGTAACATCCCTCTAAGTATCCTGCTGGCAGAAGTGGTGTTTTCAAGACTGTGCATGTGACCTATGCCAATCCTATCTCAACGGATCTCAAAATATCTTGCTGAAATTGAAGAAGATTCTCTTTTTCTCCAACTCCAAACAAATGAGAAAGCAGGGAGTGCAAGAGTTGCTGGCCACCCTCTGAAAACCATGAGTGTCCAGCCGTGGTATAAAGTCAGTATCAGAAAAAGCAGAGGAGAACAAGAGAAATGATGTCTTGGGTGACATCTTTGTACCCTGGCTGAAGTCTCACTTACGTGAGACTGACGTTCTTTTCAGTTACACGAGTCAGTGACTTGGTTTTATTGATTAGAGCAATTTAAGTCAGATTTGCTGTTTTTTGCACTCCAGGTTTAAAAGCTGCTGGAAAATGTGCTCAGGGGATGAAGCCGCTCCCCAACCACAACTTCCACCAGCACACCCAGCCCCAGACATGCCACTGCTTTGGTTAATGGGACAGAGACAAAGGTTTCCCTTCAGCGTAAGTAAAAATATACGTTGGCACTAGACAAAATCCTTTTGATTCTGGCTTCTAAACCTAGGCTGCAAATAGTGGGGAGCCTCACTAATATTGAGATCAGATTTCCGTTATCATTATTATTTTTTTAAAGATTTTATTTATTTATTTGACAGAGATAGAGACAGCCAGCGAGAGAGGGAACACAAGCAGGGGGAGTGGGAGAGGAAGAAGCAGGCTCCCAGCAGAGGAGCCTGATGTGGGGCTCGATCCCACAACGCCGGGATCACGCCCTGAGCCGAAGGCAGATGCTTAACCGCTGTGCCACCCAGGCGCCCCTCGTTATCATTATTTAAAAAAAACCTCACATCTTATTATTTTTGAGCTTATCCCTGCCTTACACTTTGTTCTGGCATCGCCCTTTCTGTATTGTTTTGTTTTAACCTTTGGGGTCTACTTGGATCTGCCACACGGGTTGGCAAAGCTTCATCAGCCTTCCTTAGATGAGACTAACTGTAAAGCACAAGCTTCCCAGTGACAGAGTAGACGACTGACCTCAAACACACCCGTTCCTTTAGACCTGCAACTATCAGAGTGATTATAACGAATTACGAAACCTTCTATCTTGGTAACAACTAACCTCGTTCTCTGAACTTCAAATGGTTTTAGAGGTTTGCCAATCCAACGTTCCCTCTATTTAAGAATTGTTGCTTAAAGCAGTATTCCTCCAACTTTCACACGCATGCAGATCCCCTGGAGATCTTGTTAAAGCGCCAACTCGGACTCAGTGGGTCTGAAGTAAAACCTGAGATTCTGCATTTCTAACAAGTTCCCGGCTGCTGCTGCTGCCACTCTTGCTGATCACACTTGAAGTAGCAGGACTTGAAGGGTGTGCAGTGGAGGTTAGGTCTTACAGTTTGTCTTCCCTGCACACCTACCCCTGTTGCAAGGGACCAGCAGGAGATGCGCTTGTTAAGAACTTGGTGCCTTGCGGTTACCGTTGATAGAGATTACCCTGGGTGCTAACAAAGCCATGGAGAGCTCCACTGCCCTACCTGTAAACGTTAAAAATTCCAGACTGAGGTGTGCATCTATGGAATATGTTCCTATGGAATGTATTTGTACAGGAGGCACCAATTTTAGAAAACAGCCCCTCCCTGCTAACCAATACCCAGGGTCCAAGGACCCCTCAGTCACCAGCACGGAGCTCTACATTGTAATCCAGAAAACAATGTTCTCATTAAGCCTCTTAGATTACATTGGCACGATTCTCATTTTAATCTATTTTCTCTGCAGCCATTTTATTTCATTCTTGCTTAACACGACTCTGGAATTTCTGAGCCTTGGGAATATGAAATACTAAAAGCAACAG
This sequence comes from Ailuropoda melanoleuca, assembly GCF_002007445.2. Taxonomy (NCBI): domain Eukaryota; kingdom Metazoa; phylum Chordata; class Mammalia; order Carnivora; family Ursidae; genus Ailuropoda; species Ailuropoda melanoleuca. Next base: position 19,510,457 of record NC_048231.1, on the reverse strand, counting down.
GCTTATTTCTCAATTGCTGAGGGTATTGAGAGGGCTAAGTTATCTCGAAGCTGCCAAAATACTAGAATTGCCGTTGATTAGAGAATAAAGAAAATATCACTAAGGACTATACTTTTAAAAATTAAATGATGTCAAACACCTTATTTTATATAGCACCTTTCAGGGCTCTCAAAACACTTTGTTAAGAGGTCTAATCTTCATTTTCATAACACCTCAGAGAAATTTGAACCTACTAAGAGATGTTGTCAAATATCACAAATCAAATTTTATCTTTAAAAATGCACACCATACTCTATTATTAGGGAGGAAAGAGACACTGAGTGTTCCCCCACACTCCCCACCCCCAAAAACTGTCTATCCCTTCCAATCTCTCATGCACACACTCAGATTCAGAGGTCAAACCAGGAGGCTGGGATACAACAAACTTTATCCATGCCATGTATCTACAGCTGTGAATCACAGACAAAATAACACAGTGAGGACAACCTAATTCTATACTGTGAAAATAGCTTTTCTCAAAACAGGACATATGAAAACACTTCAGAGAGAATTTCAAATACTTCCTTCAAACAGTTGTTTTTAATGGTTTCACAGGACAGATTTCACATAAAAAGGAATGAGGACATCATTTAACAACACTACTAATTATATGCACTTTACATATATTATCACATTTAATTTTCACAACAACTTTATAAGTATAATCATCCCAATTTCTCAGATGAAACTGAGGATTAAAAAAAATTTAAAAAAAAATAAAGTCAACTCCCTCCAAAGTCACAGGGCTGGGAATTAGCAGCCCTGAGACTTGAACCCAGTTCTGAATGATTCCAATTCTGAATTCTCCAAAGCCCTTGCCTATAACCACTGGATCGGTGTTTCTTAAACTTCAACGTGTAAACGAGTCACCGAAGGAGCTTGTTAGGGGGCAAACCATGATGTGGTGGATCTGGTGTGGAGCCTGAGCGGTTGCATTTCTAACAAGCATCCCAGAGATGTTGATGCTGGAGGTCCAAGGACCATATTCTGAATAGCAAGGCCCTCTGGCAGTGTTTCTCCAAGTACGGTCCCTAGGTCACGTAGAATCAGCATCACCTGGGACCTTGCTAGAAATGTAAATACTCAGGCTCCATCTGAGATCTACTTCGGAGTGGGCTCCCAGCAGTCTTTGAGTGAACAAGCCCTCCTGGGGATGTCCATGCCCATCTAAGTTTGAAAACCAATGGTTAATATCCAACATTTCCAAAGACGTGAACAATCTAACGCCATACAGTCTGGGAAGATTCCTCGCTCAGTAGATGTGATTTCCTCTTGTCATCCTAGGTCATGGTTTCTGATTTACCTGAAAATTTGCACCACATCTTTGGTTAAAAAGTGCCCCGGCCAAAGCAAAGCTGTGGGTGTGAAGGTCACCTTTGTCCGTTGCACTGCAGTGGTACCACGTCACAGACTGTGGCGTGTGATCCCCAGAGCGAGGTCACTGGGGAGGAGGCTGACGCTCGCCTCGTTAATTTCCCGCCTCCAAAATGCATAGGCGTTTTTCTTTCTCAAAGGCTCTCCCTACAGTGTGCCCAAACCATTTTTCTTCTCTGGAGTGCTTTGCAAAACAAATACTTAGTCTCATACAGTCATTCTACACAGTGACTAAGAAATAAGTTTTTTTCTTAATTTGAGAGGAAACATGTCAAATAATTATCAAACGCAGAAAAGACAGTTATCTTAGATCTCCAGTTGGGATGAGCAGTAAGACTCAGAGGACAATTATAGTGCTTGGAAGATTCAGATAAATGAAAATGAAAAGATTTTAGTTGGGTTTATTTAAACAAACAGACAACCAAAAGCAATCTTTAACCACCACACTTCTAATAAGCGGTAAAAAACGTAATTGAGCATTAGGCACCGTGTGTTACACGAACGATCTCACTGAAGCCTTGCAGTGATACCACACAGAAGGTGCTACTTTATCCCCATTTTCAAGATTATATAATGGGCTTAGAGGGGATAAAATAAAACGCCCAAGGCCGTGTACCTAGTAAGAGTCAGAGCGGGAATTTTAATCTGGGTCGTTCTTTTCCCTTCCCTATGATGGATGTCGGTCCATCATAGGGACCATTTCCCCCCACTTCACACACACCGCCAGGGGCCCGGGACCATGTGAGAACCTGGCAATCCCACTCTACTTCTTCCTCAGTGTCTCCCAACTCCTACAGGGGAACATCAGTCACAGGCTGATCTCGCAGGCAGTCACTGCTACAGCTCCCCTCAGCTGGGTAATAGCACTCCCTTGGAAAATCAAGGAAAGGATGGAAGAAGAAAGTTTCTTTGATCTTCTGTGCTTAGAAGGGCAAAGTTACAAACTCCAGCATAGAAAGGGCAGAAAAGAACTCGGGGAGCCCTGTAAATAAGAACAGAGCCACATGCTGTTCTGTGAAGCAATCAGAGGGGAGGAGAAATTTAAGAGAAATGTCAGGGAGTTTCCAAAATTCGTTGAAAGACACAGAACAAACCAGGAATGCAGTATGGAAAACTTGACCTCTAGGGCCCACATCTCTGCAATTCAATGTCACAATAGACCTGTTCTTTAGGACCACACTCGGTCCTCCAATGAGTCCTAGACATCCCAAGATGCAGAGTTAACACACATCTTGTGGGGGAGAAGCGGCACCAGATGCTGAGGAGATGGGCCATGTAAAGCTTTGAGGAAAGGAAATCACCTCCTCTTTTTTAATTTTCAGGCACACACATCAGTCCATTGTAACGGATGCAATCTCTAGAAACAATGAGGCTTACTCCTCTTTTCTCCCTGAGATCACAATAGAAGGCCAATTGAAACAGATTGTACTGCACAGAACAAAGACACATATCTGCATCTCTTCCCTAAAGTCATCATTAGAGATGCAAGCCCTTGCATCTGTGAGGGACTTCCATTTGTACTTGGTTAGTTAGAACTCTACATTCATTTCAAGCCAATCTGATTGGTTTCAACAACTTTAATGATTCTAACAAAGATGAAGATATTAAACATCGAGCTCATTATTAGTCAGAAGTCTGCCATGTTCCCTGCTGTATAATTAACTCCTTTCATTCGACACATTTAAAATAGCATCAATGAAGAATATTTAATTACCTCCCTCTAGAAGAAGGTCCTGACTCAGATTCAGTAGCCAATTTCACAATGAGGTCCAATTTAAATTGTTCTTGAAATAATGTTTCTGCTAACTATAAGGGCAGCCTAAGTCCAGGAAATTCAATCTAAGGAACAGAAATGATACGATAGAATTGGAAGAAAAGCATGTTCTTTCGTCTGTTATTATTTATTATTATTTTTTTAATGGGTGAGACATTTTTAATGGCGGTGTATTTTCCCAAGGAATTTAAAAGTGTGTGGCCAAGGTCACAAGAAAAAAAAGAAAAATAAAACCAGTGACGGGAGAAAGTGCCGTATGAATATCTGTGATCAGGATGTATTATATCAATAGTAAAATACGTAAGAGCCTGGTTTGTACACCAGTCTGACCTTGGGATTGTTCATAATCCAGCTACCATACAGGTGAGAAAATGGGGATGGAAATCACAAAAATGACAGCTAAGATAATGCTTCAATTATGCCTCCAGGGCTGAAAGGGACATAGTGCAGGTGATTCAGTTAGGCGTCCTTGTTTCCAGTGCATGCAATCTTATTCAATGAATACCGCACCTGCTTTGTATAGCATAAATCACTGTGGCCTTTGGGAAACCATTGCTGAAACCTAAATCAAAAAAAAGAAAAGATGGCCAGTCTATATTAACTTAAAATGTCAACAGGCCATACCACTTGTTTGCCATTCTGACTGCAAGGACATTTTGTGATTATTTCCTCAAAACAGCAGAACCATTTATAATTTGTCCTTGTCCTTATTATCACCATCGCCATCACTGCCACCATACCTGTAGACAGCTCCAACTATGGACGTCAAACTATGTTTGATATTGTAGTGAACAGCTGTTTAGGGCCACCCAGTGCCCTGGTTTTACGGGTGGTGGTGGTGGTAGTGGTTGTTGTGGGGTTTTGGGGGGGGTGGCAATTACCTCTCCTTTTCATTGTTCATAAACTCATAGAACTGTCGAAAAAGTGACTTCTTCCTACTTCCCTAAGGGTGAACACATGACCCTACACCTTTGAGCTTTTGGCATACTGTTGTGAGAATGGAGGGGTGGAAAGCTGGAGTCTATGCGTTCTAGCAGTGGTGGCCTGAAAAATGTGTTATTTCCTGTTACCTCCACCTCCCAAGATTCCCTAATTCTTTTAGAAGCCTTTTCCCCAGTCTTCACTTTGATTCTATGAGCTACCCAAAAGCCTTTTGATAAATTCCTAACCTACTTAAGGGAGTCTAAGCCAGGTTCTGTTGCTTGCAACCAAAGAGTCTGAACGGTTAAGGCACTGGAGCGTTTGAGAAGGCACATATTATAGTCTTTGCCCTAAAGAAGCTGATGACCTAGTTGGCTCCATATAATATACAAAAAGGATAAACATTATTATGAGGTAGCCAATGCTATGTGATGGATAAATGTGACCACATATATGCATATATGTATATATTAGACACATGTATATACTTAACATTGCCTACCCTCACCATGAGCTTAATAATTCATATCTCCTATGGGCGCCTGGGTGGCTCAGTCGTTAAGCGTCTGCCTTCGGCTCAGGGCGTGATCCCGGGGTCCTGGGATCGAGCCCCACATCGAGCTCCCTGCTCCGCTGGAAGCCTGCTTCTTCCTCTCCCACTCCCCCTGCCTGTGTTTCCTCTCTCGCTGGCTGTCTCTCTGTCAAATAAACAAATAAATAAATAAAATATTTAAAATAATAATAATTCATATCTCCTTTAAGCTTCAGATGGAGAATCAAATATATATTTTTTCTCTTCCCAGACAGCTCTCTCTTAATAAAAGGGGTAAAAGAAATATAAAATATGCCATAAACTTTCTTTCAAGATGCCTGTTAAAAGAGGGATGTGATCACATAGAAATAAAAAAAAGGGAGAAAACACGGCAAACATAACTTCAGCATTTTCTGCTGAACCTACTCTGGACAAGAAAACATCAACTAGTGCCAGGACTGTCATCCTATTTTCCTCTAAAATTACTTCCTTTAAGGGGAGGAAAAAAAAACAAAGTAAAACAGTCACCCAGCGCAGCATATCCACACGCTCACACACACAAATACACACATCTCCCAGTGCCAACAAATCCCTTTTCTTTAAAATAAAAGCCCTTTAGACTGTAACGTAAGAATACATCCCCTGTAGCTGCAATAAACATTTTGATGGAGAAACAGTACAGACCTTTTATCAATTAGAAGATCACTCAGGTTCCACTGCTTAACTTTTTGGCTCCCAGCTAGGAAGGGGCAGGGAGGGGTAGCCCTGGGGCCACAGAGAGGTTGGAGACTGTTGACTCTCAATCACAGTCTGGTAGGAAGGGCTGGTGGTATTTATTTCACTCTAGGGCCAGACAGCCTTCTCTCTAGTGAGTCAACAGATGTAAAGTAAGACCAATCCTTCTTTAATATTTTAAATCAGTTTATTTAAAAAAATCAGAATATTATTTCATGTGTCAATTTTATTTTTTTTTAAAGATTTTATTTCTTTATCTTGACAGAAAGAGAGTGAGCGAGCACAAGCAGGGGGACGGGCAGAGGCAGAGGGAGAAGCAGCACCCCCCACCCCCACCCCATCAAGGAGCCAGGTGTGGGACTTGAGCCCAGGACCCTGGGATCATGACCTAAGCCGAAGGCAGATGCTTAATCGACTGAGCCACGCAGGCATCCCTCTTATGTCGATTTTAAAATAAATGATGATTCACTAGTAGGTCCAAGTTGCAGCTTCAAACCCTAATATATGAAGCAAACACTTGTGAAAACAGAGAACATCAAAATAATGTCATAATCCACGCACCACTATCACCCTAAAACAACGACATTTGCCTGGATGCCTGTAGTAGCGCCCTCAGCGTGTCCTTTCTTCCACTTTGCCCCGTTGGAGCATCATTGATACCCTGCTGCCAAGATGGTTCTTTTAAAAAAATGTAAATAAGATTATTGGAATCCAAGGACCTTTCCTATAAAGCTATACATGGGTAAGGCCCTGGGTATTTCTCAGATCTCACTTTACCCCCTACTGCTGGCTCACTGGGTTCTAGCCACCAGCCTCCTTGCTGTTCCTCCAATAAGCTAAGTGCATTCCTGTTTCAGTGATTACACCTCCTATCTCCTTGGCCTGGAAAGTTCTTACGGCTTTCTGCCTCTCCTCATTCAGGCACCTGTTTCAATGTCACTTCCAAAGAGAAGACTTCTCTGACCATTCCATCCAAAATAACATCCCCAGCATACTCTCCATTTGCTCATCCTGCTTTATTTTTCTTCATAGCACTCATCACCACTTGAAAGTATATACTTATTTCCTGATGGGTTTAATGTCAGTATGCCTAACTAGAAGGCCATTTCTGCAAAAGCAAGGAATTTGCATTGCTTCTGCCCCATCCCTTGGGTCCTCACATACGGCCCAGGACATAGTAGGCACTCAGTAAATATGAATGAACAAATGACTTCAATCTTTTGCAATAGCATGTTGCTTTCAAGTTCACATATTTTCTTTTTCTTTTTCAAGTAGTACCTAAAACAATTCTAGAAGCATGGTTTCTCAGGGTCCAAGATGGACACACGATATTATTCCTGTTTGGTTAGAAAAGGAGAGAGATAAATACAGTGAGTTGAAGAGATTAATTCAAATCCTCACATCTCTTAAGTTTCTCTGCCAGCATTTGAACTCCAGCATAAAGACTGTTTTATTGCACAAGGAAATCTAAAGATGCCTGAAAGCATCGGGACATTAAGTCCAACTGAGATTGGGACTTGCCCCTAAGAGCCATGTTGGATGTTTCTCTAACAATTTTCAGCATCAGGAATGGACAGAGGAGAAAGCTGGAAAAGACCAGAGGGCCTCATTTGTAAGAAGAAGGAAACAAATGGGCATATCTTCTCCACCCCCTCCTTGGCTCTCCTCCTTAATTCCTATTAGGCCATAAACTACTGCCTGAGGACTCATTATCCCAGCCTTGCGAGGCCTCTCTCCACCGGTGGGAAGAAGGACTCCACCCACTACATCATCTTAATCAGCAACTTAGAAAACAGTGTCACATAAAACAGCAGCAGACCTGAAAAAGTGCAGTAATTGCAATAGTGCTGCTAACTAACCATTCAGCTCCACTTCCGCATAATTAAGAAGGTGGTTTATGACAGGCATTTGTGGCATTTAAACCATTAAAAGGAAAAGTAGCAGAACGTGCCACACCAGGAGCCCTACGGTTGCTGAATGGAGAGGAGGTGGAGACAAAGAAGGCCAAACCAAAGAAAACAGGCTCTTTTCTTGCTAGAATCTCTCCCCAACCCCCCAACGTTTTTTTTTTTTTCTTCTTTCCCCTCTTGGAAAACGAGTAGCCAAGGGGATAATTTAGCAACCAGGCTTTTGCAAAGGTAGCTGCTGTGTGCTTAAATTACCAGAGAAATGCTTTCAATTGCTCCCCTTAAGACTGAAAGCATTGCATGGTATTTTCCCAGGATTGGAGCTTTGCACACAGCAGGAGGGTGTCAGGAGTGCTGGGAAAGCAGGATGGGGATGAGGGAAGGATGGCTGGTAAGGAGAAAACTCAAGCTTATCTACTTCAGGAGGCAATGTTAGAGAACAAAGACTGGTCATTATACACGTAAGGGAGGCACCCCACTTAGTACCTCCCAAGAAGGTCTCCTGGCCAAACAAATCTTTCTAGTCAACAAGCAAACATTGAGTGGGCCCCTACTATGTGCCAAACACTTGGCTGGATGCTGGAAACACGGAATTAAATAATAAATAAAGTCTGCACTCACAAGGATCTCAGACTCTATTAAGGGAGGCGGTCCAAATGATTAGAACTCAGCATAGATTAGTGATGATTGTGAGTACCGAGTAAGAGAAAACCCAGAGGAAGGAATACTTGAGTCTGTTCAGAAAAAGTTTCCCAGAACAGAGCAAACATTCCCATAATGCTTCTGAAATGAGACAATCAATAAAACAATAGATAATCAACTCATTTATAAGGGAGGTGAGAATCAATAAAACAATAAATCAATCAACCCATTTCTAAGGGAGGTGCTATTAGAGTCTGGTCTTGAAGGAGGGGTAGAAATTCACTAGACACCCTCAACAGAGGAAATAGCACATACAAAGGTGTGTTGACAGTGCAGGGCATGCTGAGGGGCCAGGAAGAAGTGGATGTGGCCTGGAGACACTGGTACAAACTGATGAGTAGCAGAAAATGAGGCTGGTAAATTAGAAGTGCACACTAATTTCTCAGTAGAAATTTGGTATGACCAAGACTACAAAGAAAACTAAAACCAAAGCCAAGCAAACCAGTTAGAACCCTTCATCATAAAAAACATAAGAAACGATGAGCCCTAGAATCAAGGTCTCCTTCAGCAAAGCGGTTCCAAGACCTGATGATTCTTGTAGCCTTAACACATGCCCACCCAAGTGGAGTAAACATAGTTGAAGGCAGCTGTGCAGAGAGGCAACAAAGCTGAAAGCATGTGTCAGTACAGAAGACACACATGCCCTCCCCTCTAACCAGTAGATCTCCTTATCTGAGATTGTAAAGCAGTTCCAGTATCTGCTTGAATCAAATACAGTCCAAATGTTTCAATAACAACAAAAACAAAGCAACTAAACTGCATCGTACTTACACACACACACACACACACACACACACGGGGACACACACGCACACACACACACACACACACACACGCTAGAAGAATTCATTCTTGGTGATGGTTTTTACACCTTGAGCAAGAGGACTCATGCTCTTTGATATGACTTGATAGAGAACCAGACAGGATGAGAGATAAAGACCAGTACTTTGACAGTGTGAAAACCATTCTTGCAAAATGCACTTAAATCACCATTTTAGCACCTCCTAAAATCTTCAGGGTGGTGGGAAATTAAAGGCAACTATCTTAAAAGCTGCCATGCATATTTCAATTCAGAGTTGCCTGTAAAGAAAATGTCTATTTTTAGAAATTTTAGAAAACATTTTTAAAGTTGAAATTTGAGAATATTGGTTTTAACAGTAACCATAAAAAAGTGGATCTTTTTAGTTTGTCTGGTCTAGTTTGATACAGGTTTTCTTAGTCTAATAGTAGCCAAACTACAGCCTCTGTATTCCAACATTTCTGTTTATAGGCAAATTCCCTCCAAGCAAGGGAACTAAACTGTAGAGCATGAGCCAGATGGTCCTGTGTCTCGGCAAGCCTATAGAGAGGTTAGGGATACAAATAACCTATATATTCTGTGATAAGCATAGGGCCATGGTTCAGTGCATTCTCAAAACACATGTGCAGATAAGAATGATGCAAAGAAATCTCATTTACATTTCCCCATGAACACAAAGTATCTGCTAATATACAAGATTAACACACAGCATTCTAAGCTCCTACAGCAAACATGGTATAAGGCTTTCAGTATCTGTGACATTCACAGTATCTGTGATATTTCAGTATCTGTGGCACTGCCCTTGTCTTCCCTAAAATGCATCTTTAAAGAGAACAGTCAATCAGCCAGCCACACCAGGTGAGATAAAACTGAGTGTTTGTTTTGGGGAAAAGACTACGATACCACATTTGTTTAGCCAAAAGTGAAATTTAATTCTCCAAGCAAATCATTATATGAGCCACCAAATTGCTTTGGCATCTGACTCATCTGAAGACGAAGGGGGATTTATGTGACTTATTTCATATCATATCTGTTTCATTTCACTCCTAGTGATCAAACATGAGTTTCTTAATCTTTCTAGAAAAGGTTAAACAGGAAGTTGAAATATCCCCTTAATTGGAAAGACAGAAAGGTTTCTGTCAAAGTACATAAGTTGTTAGGGTATTCCTTTGCTTTCTCTCCTCCCTGCTTTCTCCCCGGAGATCCCATCTGCTATCACTGGTCTGGGGCTCTCCTTTCTGTGAGGACGGACCACACTCCTTTATTGCTGCCCCTTACCTCCTTCTTCAATGTCAGTGTCTCATGTCTAATGCCCTGCTGGCATTGCGTAAACTCAACAACCCAGCACCAACACAAACAGCCCCAAATTCGGCAGCCATCCAAACAAGGCAGCTTACCAACTATCTCTCTCTATGGGCATTTTAGCAAATGTGAGGTATACACAAAATAGGTCTATGGAATGAATGAAGCATCTATTTTGCAGCCTTCTGAGTTCAACATTTTGGTCTTTTCTTTCCTTCTTTTCTTCCCTCAGCCCCCACATTGAATCACATACCACATCCTGGTGGCCCTTCATTTAAAATTTCTCTCAGATTTTTCTACCATTGAGTCTCCCTACTCACTTCTCCAGTTCCTGTCATCTCACATCTAGCTCACAATGCTGGCAGATTCATGCCTGTCTATCTTTCTGACACGATACCTCCATATTAACTTACGAAAAATCTCCCTTGATCATGTGAACTCGATGTTTAAAACCATCAATCATTCTCCATTACCTAAAGGACAACATTCAAATGATCTAACCTGGCTCTGCATAATTGGGCTTCATACGACCTTCCCAGACTTATCACTCGCTGTAAGCAGTTCTCAGACAGATCTCATACTTTCTCACCTCCACATTCTTACCTAACTAAGGACTGGCAAACCATGGCCCACAGCCAGATCCTGGCCACCACCTGTTTTGATAAATAAAGTTTTATTGGAATACAGCCATGCCCACTTGTTTACATATTGTTTATGGCTGTTTCATGTTACAACAGTTAAATAGACAGAGAACATATGGCTTGCAAAGCCCAGGGCCAGTTTCATGGGTTTACAACATATATAGTCACATAGGACTCCACTCAATCTGTGCTTGATTCTCTTGTTCCCATCTTGAAATTCTTAATAATTTCGCAGTTTTTTTTAAGATTTTATTTTTATGTATTTATTTGAGAGACAGAGATGGAACATGCATGAGTAGGGGGAGGGTCAGAGGCGAAGGGAAAGAGAGAATCCTAAGCAGACTCCTCACTAAGCACAGAGCCCAAGGTGGGATCAAGCCCCACCTTGATCCCATGACCCTGAGATCATGACCTGAGCTGAAACTAAGAGTCAGACATACAACTGACCGAGCCACCCAGACGCCCCTTTGCACTTGTATTTTTAAGATGAAACCTAATGAGACAATTCAGCACATGCGAGCACAAAAGACATACACACAATGTGCATGTCTACCGTTTCTTGCCACACGATTCCCATACTGCATGCACGATGTCCTATGAGTTCAGGATTCTGGTAAGGAGGCCTGTGATGCACATTCAATACAACTCAAAGTGAGTATAAAGCAAGTGTTAATATCTAATACAGAGTAAGCCAGGACACAGACAGCCCTCAGAGGCCATGTTTTCATTTGGAACCACAACTTACTTCAAACACAGAAAGACAACGGCATTCTAAGACAGAGGGTGACCAACGGATCCTATCATATCTGTCCTTCTATTCTGCATTACTTCCATGATTTGGCCTATCATCTAAGATGAAAACTGTGACAAAGAGGGGAAGGGAAAGATAAGCAACAGTTTCTTTTTTTTTTTTCAATCTTTCTTACTCACTGGTAAGCCAAAGGTACAGAGTGTTCATAGAATGTGTATCAAGAAATGAAATAAAAAGTTGAGCTAAGCTGTGCAGTGTTTCTACTTTTCTGGGAGAACAAAATAAATACGCACTGTATGAGCTACGAAATAGGAAATGTTTCTTATTTTAGTAATTCTATATATGAGTTAAAAGCTCTTATATTTGCATTTAAAACTGGCATTGCACGGTATAAAGATGGATGGCAAAACTCATGCTAATAATTTAAAATTTAAAATTTTCCTTACTTAGAATGACATTAAATAGCAAATATAAAATACCATAACAAGTTGAAGGAGCAAGACTATGGAATGAAGGAAAAAAGCTTTCGATTTTAGTACCTTTAATGGCACTTTATTGTTGCTTTTTGCACAAAGAGCCCACATTTTCATTTTGTACCGTGTCTACAAATTAGGTAACCAGCTCCAAAAAAAGCCTAAAATATTTAGTTCTTTTACTGAAAATGTTTTGCCATTGGTCCTAACGTGATCCTTTGAATGACAGGCCTTCCTACTTCTTTCTGCCCATGAGAACACACCTTTTCTTTAAGTACCAATCAAAACTTCAGCTCCCTCTTAAAATCTTTTAACATTCACCACTGGTATTAAAGTAAGTCCTCCTACAAGTTGTATTTGTGTATTTCATTTGAGAAGTAAGCACACTCATGTTTGTGATACCTGCTGTTGCTGCTAAATGTAATAAAGCATTGTTAATTATTTCTTTCCTGATTATTTCTGCCTCTAATTTGTAAGCCATTCAAGAAAAGCAACCATAAATAAGGGAAAGACGAGAAGAGAAAACAAACTGTGCCAATGCTACTAGGAAAAACTTAAAGCCACTGTCAGTGAAGATTTTTCTTAATGTACATCCATGAACTCATCACTTGGGGAACCGTGGTGCTATGCTAAAGCCTGTGGTGTCCAGAGAAAGCCTCTGCCCTCCAAGCAGATATAATCTAATAAGGACCACAAACATGTTCACATAATATAATAATATAAAGTACAGGAGATCAATATAATAAGAGGTACAGAATAAAGTGCTATGGGAATCAAAGTGTTTTGACTGGAACAGAGTGGAGGAGACTTCATGGGGCAGAGATGATATCTGAACTGGGTTGAGAAGGTGAGTAGGATTTGGATCTTGGATGTGGAAAGAGCAGTGCAGGTGAAGGAAACTGGGCATGCAAAGGCTCCGGAATCTGGGTGCACGTGCTCATGTGGGATTGTGCTCATTCACGTGGGCCTTCTCCTTGCTATCACCAGCCCTTGCATGAGGTGCTTCTGAGGTGAGAAGATCTAAATGGCCATGTATCTAGTCCTTGTGGCGTCAGTAAGGGAGGCAGGTTCCAAGAAAGCTTATTTATACTCTCATCTCTCTACTTCTTATCCTTGAATCAAGAATCTATAAGGTGTTATAGGGAAATGGTGAAAATCTATTTATAAGGCTACACCAAGGAGCTTCAAGCAAAGCAGTTAAGTTCTCCCAAACTATGGCACTGCTGGGGGAGTTGCAAATGCAAAGTTTTATCCTCTGAGAATAAGGAGCCCTTTGAGAGACATCAAAGAAAAGACTGTTCAGCTTATAAAGCCTACTTCCCTGACCTGTCATTCTGGGACACATGGTGTGGGAAGAAGAAAGAAGGAAAGATGGAAAGAAAGGGGGAGAGAGGGAGGGAAGAAAAGCAAGGGAAGAGCTGCTTCTAACGTTCCCTCTCAAGTTTAGGACTGCATACTTTTTTGCTGCTTTTTGAAAAAGGGGGTCCTGCATTTTCATGATGATGGTGGATGGTGGGGTTGGGGGGAACAGGGCTCAGAAAAAGGTACAGTCAGCAAGAGGACCTCCTTGGAAATCATTCAAGAAGCATATACCGATGCAGGATGTTAAAAAACAATTACTTCTCTTTTCTTCCTTTTTAAAGTCTCTGCCCATGGATAAAACCAAGACGACACACAGTCAGGTAAATAAGCACCATCTGGCAGAGTTCTATAATCTGGCTTCGAACATCTCCATATAGCTTTATCTCAAGGCAAACATGGTCCTTTTATACTCATTTCAAAGAGGAGTTTCTGGGCACCTGGAGTAAGGATGAGGATGAAAGAGACAGAAATGGACCAGGGTCAGAGTTCCCTACTCTTCTTTCTCTTTATCCCAACTGCGATTTCCTGAGAAAGTACAAAGCTTTTCTTTTTCTTAAATCTGAAAGAACAAGTAGGGTATAGGATGGGAGAGACTGTGGCATAGCATAAAGGGGAAAGCCCTTAGAGTCAGATGTCTCTGAATTGAAACTCATGCAAGTTACTAATTTTTCTAAACCTGGGTTTCCTTACGGTATAATGTGGATAATAATACCTACCCTCATAATGTTGTCATGGGGGTTAAACAATAATATATAGAGTCATAATCTAGCCAGTGCCAGACACATTTTTGGCACCCAATAAGCAGTGCTGTTAATGTGATTTAAGGATATGGACTGGGGACTCATTTATGCACTGGGGTCTCTGAGAAGGAAGGGATGAGATTCAGCACCCTGTGACCTCCATTCCCCATCTGAAATACATTATCATCACTTCCAAGTCTTAAATTATGTAAAACACATCCCTGTGGTGCAAATACTAAGCAAATGGTAATGATGTCACTTTGGCAAAGAATGTAAATATCAATGCAAATGGACAGCACTTGGGAAGGCAGCTGCTTTTATCTCCTCACTGCAGCAATCCCCTCCAGAAGATTTAGACATCAAAACCACAATGGTAGCAGGCACACAGAGACCCTTCTCTCTGCCATTCCAGCAAGGATAGCTCTTCTCCCTTTTGGATCTTCTCCCTTTTTATGCATCTCAAGGAGAAGTTGTATTTCACAACAACCCTGTTCTGTCACAGACAAGCTAGAATTGTGCACACAGACAAGTCAGAGGGTGAGCATAGCACATATGCAAGGTGCCACATCTAAGTGGCAGGCAGCTTACAGCCCTGCATGCTGATTCTCGGTAACACCTTTGGGGAATGGTTGACAGCTGCAGTCTTGACAAGAAGAGAAGGAGACTTTCTTGAACACACACACACACACACACACACACACACACACACACACACAGACGTTCACCTGAGGCAAAATTCGTAGACTATTTGCTTGCAAATTGCTGCACATAACAACACAAATTGAAAATAGTCATTAGGGCACTACATCACAGTGGGGATCAGCAAATAAATTAAATACCTGAGTCTTTCCCATTTAAACACAATTACAGACACTTGTCCACCACCATTTGTATGACTTTTAGAATCTATCACCATTATTCCCAGACCCCCAAATAGTAAGCAACAACATCACTCCTAGAGCAAAAGCAAACGGTAATACAGGATTGGGGAGTGCCAGGATGTGAGGCAAGTGTGAACCTTCCGAGACCTTGTCAAGGCCAGCGTGTTTGTTCTTAGCTTCCTGGCCTTGGAGCACTAGATTAACACTTCTCATTATCTTTGGCATCAGAACTCCAGGGCCAAGAAATCACAACACTCCAAGAGGTTAAGCAAATGCCATATGTTAACGGAGAGAATAAAGCAATAAAATAGCTTATTCTAATGTTTCCTTTCCAAAGCTGCAGGAAAAAAAGAAAAAGAAATGCAAAAAAGAAGGAAGTAAAGCAGGGCCAGGGAACGGGACAGAGATGATAGAAGTAAAAAGTCAGAGATAAATGTATACAGATAAATACAGGCCTTATGTTTCCATGAATAATTCAGGACTCATAGCTCTGATGCGTTTAGACAAGGAAAGCATCTGGGGCTTTGAAAGGACAAGGACCTCTGACAACTCCTCAGAAATCCTTTAGAGCTATTTTTCATCATATATACAGACAAATGCACATATATGTGCAAATGCACATATACATATAATATACACATCCATATGACATATATATACATACCGATATAACAAAGTTTACGTTCCAAGCATTGAATAAGGCTATTAGATTAGATGTTAGGAAATTCAACTTAGAAATCCATGGATGTTCTCTTTTTCAGAGAAAATGACTTGATAATTTTCTGACTTTTTCCCTTTATCCCATCCCACCCCAATGGCTCACCACTCCAAATATGCCTGACCAAATCTACCTTTTCAAGTAATCCGGATTGTTTTCTCCAACCAATGTTCTGATTTACCCTAATTGCTAATCTCCAAATCTAGTGCATATCCTAGAATCTTCCCTGCTCCTGCTCCTGCTCCTGAGAAGCCAAGTAACATCAACAAAAATCACAGACCACTTTAACTGACCCACACATTTATGGTATGTTACCCAGAACCTCTATGCCAAAATTATTTATCTAACTGAACTGATTATCTTCTCCTCCTGCAAACCTGTCTCTTCTTCTCTTTTTGCAAACCTCTTCCTGCTGTTTCGAACCTGTTGATTAATATTTGGAGTCCTTTAGAGAGAAATAATTGCTTTCCTGAAATTGAGTGTAAAGTCTGTGTGTCCATATATGTTTGTATTTAATTCAATATTTTATCTGATTTTCAAAAGAGGGTACAAACCTCCCACGTCAGTTACCAAAACTAAACTTTGGCAGTATCATTTCCTTTTCTAGTCTGCTCTTCTTATGAGCCTGATTCTGGCTGCTTTAGTTCCATAACAGTGACACAATCCCTGGTCAAGTTCTTTCTGGGGGAACAAAGTAAAGGGCATCTAAGGCAAGGGCCTCCACACTCAAGATTTTGTCTCTTGATTTGTTTTGAGAAATACCTAGTTCCACAGACATCAAACACCTCCACATTCTTGGTACTTAACAAATATTTTCTGCATTAGCCAGCAATATAAATAATGCAGATGTTTCACTATTAATTTATCTGCATACTAGTGAAACAAACACCTCCATATGCAAGTACTTCTGAAGGGAGTAGGGCTTGCCACTATTAGTATTATTGTACATAAAATATTAATAGCAATGTAACCTTCTAAGAATAGTGCCACATAGGTCTAGGCTAATATCCCATGCCCCATTACCTCTGCCTTAGTTCAAATTGTTAAAAAGAGCTTCCTTACACTAAATAATAGTTAGCCTTTGTACTTCTAAGCATGGATTCCATTTCTACCCATTAAAGCAATACTGACCACAGATAATTTCTCCTTCAAAATGACCATTTAGCATATGCATGACAACAGATGTTTTATCTGTTAGCTATCCCCAGCCATCCCTCCAGTCACTACACACCTGAGCCTTTTGCAATCCTTTAACTATCATCGACACATACAGTTCAAGACCCATTTTATGAGGTTTTCTTCTTCAGAATATTTTCTAGTATATGAGTGCAGTGAGGCGTGTAAATATAATACACTTTATGTGGTCTGACCAGCACTACATACAATAGAATTACTTACTGTGCAGGTTTATTTTAGCAGCTGATGGTCCACATTGAGTTTGTGGTTAGCAAAAATCTGCAAGCCTGCTTTGCATGAATTTCTGTCAAAACAGTTCTCCCTTGAACCAACTGTGTTTAATCATTTATTTATTTTAATGTAAGAAGATGCATTCCAGAATCAGAAAGAACTAAACTCTATTCCAGACACAATATTTTTAATTCATATGACTTTGAGAAATTAATTCAACATAGTTCATTTTCGGTTTTCTCATCTGGAAGAAATAATAGTAGATCCATACCATATGTTCTTTCAAGGAAGTAAAAGACATAAAATGCCTGGCATAGAAAAAGTGTTTGAAATGTTGGTTCCCTGTTCATTTACTTGTTAGTGAGTATAGATTATGAAATAACTTTTTGATCTGGTATTTGTGCCATCTGTAAATTTGCTTACACCTGTGTTCAGTGCCTTCTGTGAGCTGTGTAAATCAATGAAAGATGGGTCAGCACCAAGGACAGTGTTCAAGGGCTTCTAATCAAAACACTGCCAAAGCTAATGAAGGGATTTAAAAGGCTCCATGAGTAAAACATTGATTTATTTACTTCTTTGTGAGTTTATTTCACCATTGAACCGTATAAATAAATAGCTACCTGGAATATGAAAAAGGTAATCCTACATAATATTGCTTAAAATCATGCCTCATACATTGTTTTAATTCACTAAAGAACAATAATTCCATAATTATTCCTACAAATCACCTTCCATATTTTTACCACATATATATTTACTACACATATATATATTATAATATATATTAAACTTATTATGGTATAATATAATACATATTAAACCTTTGAAATATGCCCAGCTGCCTCCCAATACCCAACAAAACAATTCAACTGAACTCAAGTATATAAATGGAAAGAAAACTTTCGTCCCAGTGTTCCTAATATCATAATGAAAAATAGAGTGTCCTTACTTTAAGAAATCTGCTCACCGAAATACAAGTTGTTCAGAAAAAAAAAGTGTTTTCATTAAGTCATAATCCACATGACCTGAGTTACAACATGTGGCAAGGAAAATGATTTTCAGTTAGGACTGGTTTCAAAATCTAAGAACTCATTTTTTACCTTCTTAAAAAACGTAAATAAAATGGTGCTGACTGGACCATAGTCATATATAAACAACGCTAAAGACAGCAATGTGGGGAACTACGAAGCGCAAAGAAAGGAAAACATTTTTTTATATGATGAGAAATAAAACACACATGAGCATATGAAAAATTGCACTGCATAAAGAACATCATCAACCTGGATGAAATCACAAAATCACTCAGATACCACAGTTGGACGCAAAGTATACATCATGCATTCATTTAATAAACATTTATTGAGTACCAACTAAGCAGCAAACACTGCGAGATAGGTGTTAGAGTTCAAAAGTCAATAAAGTCATCATTCCTGACATTAAGCAGTCAGCATAGTGAATGGTGTTTAAAAAAAGAAAAATCCCTGCATGTGGTTTACATATGACATTTTACGCTGATTGTCCAGACATAGACTTAAAACTGTACAAAATAGGCACTCTTCATGTGATGATTTTGTTTTTGGCAATACAGGAAGAATTTAGAAGTTTTGTAATGCTACATCATCTTGTGGCTATCACTTTACCCCTCCTGAACTTAGCTTATTGATTAACAATGCACAGACTGCAGCCCCAACTCATGAGACCTTGGCCAGCACTAACATTTGAAGATCGAATTGCACAATAAAGTGGACAGTCAATGTAGATTTCCACTGCTTATTTAGTCTACAGATAGCATTTCTTATAAGGAAGAGTGTGTTGTGTATTTACTCGTGTGTATTTGCATGTTTAATGGGCCAGTGACTTATGCTTTCATAAATAGTATTTCATAGACATACTGAACGTACGAAATTGGAAAACTATGGTAATTAATTAGACATCTTGGGCAAAACCATAATTTTGTATGTATTTGCCAAAGACCTGAATTTTTCAAATTTTATTGTTGTCTTCTTTTTTTTTTCAGTATGGTTATGGCTTTATATTTTTACCTAACATCAGAAGGCATATAATATCCTGAAATTAAAAAAAAAAAGCTAGCCATGCCTTTAATCAAAGGCTTTAAGAAAGTATACACTATGTAACATAAAGGAAGAATACTTCACACTTGAACATTTCAGGCATATTCTAACCAAACAGAATTTTGCCAGATCAGTAAGAAAATAAGTTTTGTAAATAAAGACATTTATTAACAGACTTGGTCAGGAGAGAATGTCATTCATACAAGGGTAATGGTAATGCTAACATGCTATTGCAATGAGTTCCACAAAAATTCATAATTCATTTGAGCCCTAAGTATAACCCTAAACCTCCCTAAAAGCAACGCACATAGAATTATAACATTCATAATGATTGCTCAAAAGAAACCAAAGTCCATCCTAGGAACAGCTGTATATCACAAACGGAATGAACGAGATGCTCATATCTCACACCTTTGTACTCCGTCTTACTTATTGGAACACAGTTTTTCTTACCCATCCCATTACTCCAAATATCTCAAATACTATAAACATCAGGTCTGTTTCCACTCAGCAGATTTTACTGCTGTTAAAATGCTAATTGTTAATTTACTTCTCTTTCCAAAAGCTCTCCCAGAGCCCAAGCTTTTCTTCATTGAATCATCTTGTCCTGGGGATACAGCAAAACCTGCCTTTGATCAGTGTTTAATCCTTCTAGATGCTCAGGGGTGTGTAGTTTAGTATCTATGAGAAAGTAATTAGAAAGGATGCAGAAAGGGGAAGGGAGTGTTCTAGCTCTCACTAGCAAGAGAAGTGACCAATCATAATTCTCTGCCCCCTCTTCTGTCTTCACAGACATAAAAAATCATGCTAAGAAATATAAAGCTCACAAGTACAGCGATACTTTTAATTAAACAAAGGGCTGAGAATTGCAGGTCCAATGAAGTGTATTGTATTGTAATAGATGCTCTTTCTGAAACAGAACTTCAATATGGGTCGGAAACAAGAAAAATAGACTCTTCAGTCTTCAGTCTCTAAGCAGCTGTGAGCAACCTTTTTCTAGCATATATTCCTAAGTAACTATAAGCAAATACTACCTGGAAACCAAAAAACTATGCAACTTCATCAAAAATAAAGTGAGAGATGGGGCACCTGGGTGGCTCAGTTGGTTGAATGTCTGCCGTCGGCTCAGGTCATGATCCCAGGGTCCTGGGATTGAGCCCCACATCGGGCTCCTTGCTCGGAGGCTAGCCTGCTTCTCCCTCTCCCACTCCCCCTGCTTGTGTTCCCTCTCACTATGTCCCTCTCTGTCAAGTGAATAAAATCTTTTAAAAAAATAAAATAAAGTGAGAGAGAAATAAACAAAAGCCAGTATTCAGTGGTGAGGGTACAAACCATGAGGAAGTGAATAATGCTTGGAGGATGATGCTAACATACGTGGGAGTAACGAGGCAAGAATTTAAGAAAGAAAAATTTAATATGAATATTAGACAATGTTCCCTGGTGGACAATTACAGGAATATGCAAACATAGCAAAAGAAATCCAATAATGCAGAATGATTATTCAAAATTGACCCCAAAGAATGTGCCATGGAAATAAATGAAGCAGAGACACCCAAGCGCATCGTCAGTTCCAACTTCCTAGACTTACCAGATATCCCTAATAAATACGGTATTACTTAGCAACACTGCAACATGACAGTAGCTCAAGAATGGCTCAAGGTAACAATCATTATTGCGTAGTTCTAGAAACTTGGTGACAACATTAAATGAGAAATACCTCAGTGGCATTCCAATGAAGGCAACATTATAAATTCCCTCCTCCGATGGACAAAGTAGTCATCTTGGCACTGGACATAAGTAAAATCAAGTCATAGACCCATTGTGTTGTTTCTGAGAGAGGATAAGCATCCAAATTTCTCCTTCCTTTTCTAACTGCTTCCTCACATCTGTTCGTCTCAAGACTGTCTTCACCTTCCCTTGCGCTGAGGACCTCTGCACTTGTAATCTGGTATTTCACTTCTAACTTGAAAAAAGACATTTTTTTTAAAAGAATTTATTTATTTATTTGAGAGAGAGACAGCACGCCCATGCAGGAGAGTGGGCATGAGCAGGGGGAAGGGGCAAAGGGAGGGGAAGAGGGACAAGCAGACTCCCTGCTGAGCAGGGAGCCAGACTTGGGGCTCCATCCCAGGACCCTGAGATCATGACCTGAGCCCAAGGCAGATGCTTAAGCAACTGAGCCACCCAGGTGCCCCAAAAAAAGACATTTTTCAAACAAGAGTGAATTTATTTTTTTTGGTTGTTTTTTTTTTTTTTTTTTTTTTTTTTNTTAATTCTGGGTCTGTTAAAATCCTCCACAGAGATTTTCTCTGAAACTATGATGTCACTTTTACCTCATAATACGACATTGGCTTGAAAACCTTTGATTATGTTCCCCCAACCACCATCAGTGAAAGTTTCTGAGCATTCACCCCCCAATGTATGTCATTTATTTGTAACGTGTAAACATGCACTATTATATTAACCCATTAAATATAAAACAGAGCATTACAGAACTGTAAAATAACGGGATAAAAGTAAATACAAACAGAAGTTTTAAAACCTTCATTATACTCCCCTCCCAATATATGTACCCCACTTTGGAGCAACTGCTCTACACACTGAATTTTCATCAGCCTGATGAAAAGACACAATTCTGTTGCCACTGAATGTCCTTCCTGTTACAATTTGAACTGTGTCTCCCCAAAAAGGTACGCTGAAGTCCTAATTTCTAGTATCGCAGAATGTGACCTTATTTGGAAACGAGGTCACTGAAGATGTAATTAGTTAAGATGAGCTCATACAGGAGTAGGGTAGGCCCTTAATTCAATACCATTGAGGTCTTCATAAAGGAAGAAACAAAATCCTAATGCCCACTGTAATGGTATTAGGAGGTAGGGACTATTGGAGGTGTTACAGTCATTCAAGTGAAACTGTCATGAATGGGATTAGCGCTCTTCTTAAAAGAGATCCCTTGCCTCTTCCATCATGTGAGGACACAGGAGAAGGTGCCATCCATGAACCAGAAAATAGGCCCTTCCCAAATACCGAATCTGTAGGCACCATGATCCTGCAGTTCCCAGCCTCCAGAACTGTGAGAAATAAATTTCTGCTGTTTATAAGCTACCAGTCTATGTTTTTTTTCTTACAGCAGCCTGAACAGACTAAGACACACTTGCCACAAGAGTCATTCTTCCCAGCACTGAGGTAAGGCTAGAGATTTACACCTAACAAAGCAATGGATTCAGCCTAATTAATTTTGATGTCTAGTGATTTCAGAGTGCTATTTGCATGTGATATCATCTGGAAATGTATTTCTTATTTAACTATCTCCCCAAAGGGCTATATCTTGTTCTGCTTTCTTTCTAGTAACAAATAACAGCTCATATTAGAAAATAAAGCTTTGTGTAGCATTGAAATGTACTAAATGGTTTTCTAAGGCATAACTTCCTTCTGTTGTAGCTCTTATTGGATGGCCTAACACAATGGATTGAGATAACAAGAATTCATTCAGGTTTGATTTGATATATTCTTTTTTATACTAAAGGAAGGACGATGAGATGAGGAATATGGTGAACCTGGTTAGTAATGAAAACTACTTTTCGTTACTTTTAGCTGGTTTGGAGAAAAAATCTGGTGTTACACTGGTAATACTACACTCCACTTTGTACTTTGGTACATCAATTTTGTCCAATGATCAGAATATTTTTGTTTATAAGTCAATTTTGTTTTGATTTATTTCCCACTATACTTCTGGTGACCTTTGGATGGGGTGGTGGTTTCCCCTTCTTTGCCACCAAGCTACATTTCAGGAAAGGCTCTTTTAATCTTTTAAAAAGTTTCTCCACAGAGACCCCTTTTCTTTTTTCTAATAGAACAGAGTATTTGTTCCTGCATTTAGAATAATATATAGTATACTTCACACACTTCGGTCCTTGGAAAGAATTATTCCCAAACACCTGTCAAAGTTTACTTGAGGAAAAGACTAATAACCATGTTGCTATGAGGAGTTATAAGACTTCCCTATTCTTACCAGGCATATTTTAAGCCTTAATGGACTGAATGGTGCCATTACAATAATTCTGGCTATTTCCCATCATGTTTAGACAACTGGAATCTACAGCAATTACAGGATAAGAGAAGTACAATGAGGGAAATTAGGTACATTAAGATCACCTGGGAGTTCCAACATAACTCATGGGCTGCCAAGATTTGAAGGAAAACTGAACTATGGTACAACCACAGAGGATTTAGACAGACACAGACATGTAATAAGCAGGCATCCTGGCAGAAGATTAGAACATTTCCCTTGTGCTGATGAGGGCCAAACACTGGCAAATGCACACAGTCAGTGCATAATCTTAATAATTTGTTCTCTATCACCTGCTTAATGATAATAGCTTCTTTCACGTAAGACAGATGCTTCTGATTTTGTTCTTCCTCTAGCTTCCACCTGGTCCTCAGGCCATCCCACAAGGCATCGAATCTTTCTAGAACATCTGCAGGGCAGCCAAGATGAAGATAAGATGCATAGACCCTGCTCTCAAAATTATTTAAAAAATCCTCCTCTTAGCACTCGGTGTGCACTCAAAATTAGTTTATATGAATGTATGTAAAAATAGCTATTGCTCCTTTTGAAGAACACCATACTTAAGTTTTAAAAAGTTTCAAGAGAATTCATGGGAGACCCCAAGGACCAATCTAACCTGCTAAGACTTTAAGGCATAGCACCCCAAGTCCTTCAGTATAGTGGACAGCTAGAAAGGTTGGCTACTCCATAGCCTCGAGGATATGAGGTAAAGAGAAGCTAGGGTCAGAGAAGTGAAACCTGAGTTATAGGTAAGAAAATGTAAAAGAAAATCTCCAGGACAGGCAAAGGCCAAATATGGGGTTTAATTGTGAACCCCCAAAATCCATATGTTGAAATCCTAATCTCCTAATACCTCAGAGTATGACTATATTTAGAGATAGGGTTTTTAAAGAGGTAATTCAGTTAAAATGAGGTCATTGGGTGGGCCCTAATCCAATATGACTGGGGTCCGTATAGGAAGACATCAGGGCACAGGCACACACAAAGGGAAGATCATGTAAAGAATCAAGAAAAAGATGGCCATCTGTAAGACAAGGGGAGAATCCTTGGATGAAAGCAACCTTCCTGACACCTTGATCTCAGACTTTTTAGCCTCCAGAATTGAGAGAAAGTACATTCCTATTGGTTAAGCCATTCGGTCTGGTACTTGGTGTAGCAGCCTGAGCAAACTAATACAGATGGCCTACCCAAAAAAGATGGCTAGAAAAGGAAAAAAAAAAAAAAAAAAGAGAGAGAGAGAGAGAGAGCTCAGATAAACCTCAATTGAAGACTCAACTGAACTATGAGTAAAATAAAATTAGGACCAGACATTGCTAGAAATTGTTGAGGAACTAAGGTCTCCTTATCAATAACTAGCAGTGTCTTGCTAGAAACGTGAGTAAGCCTGGAAAGAGGATCTTCTGGACCTAGTCAAGCTTCGGCTGACTGCAACCTTGGCCAATACCTTAACCACAACCCTATGAGAGACTGTGACCCAGAACCACTGAGCTCAGGCACCCCTGCATTCCTGACCCACAGAAACAAAAGGAGGTAATAAATGTTTACGTTTTTAAGCTGCTAAGCTTTAGGGTCAGTGGCTAGGAAGCAATAGATAAGTGATACATCTGATCATATAAGAAGGAACGAGGGAATTTAAAGACCAATAAAGTAAAGTCTACAATGCAATCAGTTAGCTACAGGCAGTACAAAAGTGGCAGGGAGGTTAACATATATCCCTGAAGTCAGACTTATTAGATTGAATTCCCAGCTCTGTCCTTTAATTAATGTAAGATCTGAAATAACTTATTTGATCTTTTTGAGACTCAGTTTCCTTATGAGAAAATGTATAAAGAGGAATGAATTAAATCATTCCTAGGGCCTGATGCACTGTAAGCATTTGATAAATGCTGGCTATTATAATTAGGGAGGTAAAAGAATTCCAAAAGCTGAATCAAGGTTGTTTACCAGAATCAACTACTTTCTGGAAATAAAGGAGTGGCCCCCAACTACCCCTTCCCAAGTGACCCTTCTTAAGGAGACAGCTCTTAATAAGGGTCAGTGAAAAAAGGCTCACCCTATCTAGAGACTAAAAAGACTGTCAGGTTTAATGAAGCCAATAATGGGGAAAAACAGAAACTGTTCATCAACCACAATCACCAGTGTGGTCAGGTCTGGCTCTTCCCAAAGCCCTAGTCCGGAAGTGTTAATGGAAGGTGCAGAGAAGAGTCAAACAAGATGCTATCTTGCAGACCTGATGAGATTGCAATTTGCAGACAACTGGGGCTTATCTCTGATGATGAGCTAGGTGTCAGGGCTGAGAGAAAGGCGAGAAACCACCTGCCTGGAGACCTTGGAAAGCTGGCAGCAGGGGATGTGAACAACACCCTCCAACTTCTGTGCAGATTAAATGAGCTTTCTGGATAAGATAGTGGTGTTAATGAATAGCCATTAAAAACAGCCAAGCAAACAAACAACCTTTCATTAAATAACTATATATTTACATCTATCTATCTATCTATCTATCTATCTATACCTGAGTCTCTGCCAAAGCATCTAGAATTACCTTTAAAGTCATGGACATATGAATGGGGAAGGACCTATATTAAAATGCATTTGTCTTTAAATATGATAACACAGAGTCTTCTTGACTTCTGTGCAGCAAGTGTCCAACGTTGAGAGCAAAGGGCATGGAAGAGGCGTGACAATGAAGAATGGAAGGGATGGTTGTCAAAATGAGGAGGTGTTAACCAGGATGCCCACACTGTCCTTGGAGGGAATATACAGTCTGGTGTGGCTAGGATGTCTTGTTTTGGATCCCCCAAATACAATAGCAGGGATGTACACTAATCACTCTGGACAGGATGTCAGCTGACAGAGCACCTCACTTTTACAGAAGCCCTGCGGTGGCACAGAAATCTCCAGAGAAACAGAGAACAACACAGGGTCAACACATGCAGATCATTTCTGTGATGGACTCACATTGCACATTTTTGCCCAGTCCGGTGCCTATTTCACATTAGAACACAGCTATCTTTTCAGGTTAAAAAAAGAAGAAGAAGAAAAAAGATACTGTTTTTGAACTTTGCATAGATTTAGCGTGATATTTCGGTCCCGCTGACAACAAGATTTCTAGAACATTCCACTCTGACCCCATCTTACTCCTTAAGATGAGATCTTATCTAAACTACAGCTGCCTTAGAGGTCCTTGTACGTAAGCTTCCGGCACTACAGACAGGTGAGGAAGCTGAGGGCAGGGGAGGAAAAGCTACTGGGCTTCTTGGGGCTACGCAGCTAACTGACTGATTTATTTTTTATAGCCAGTGGGATCCTTAAAATAATCATATAAATATGAGGATGTGGCTCAATGAAACAGAGCAACTTAGAAACGGCTGGGGGAGAGTTTTTAAGTTCAGAGAAAAAAACTGTAATCACCAAAGTCCGAACGCTCCTTCTGCTCCAAAGGCACTACTTTGACAAAGTCATTTACTTTCTAGGAACTTCAGTTCCTTATCTCCAAAATGTGTCTCTGGCCTAGATAACCTCTAAGATTCCTTCCATCTGTAAAATGTCAGGGGACAAATGGGCTGCTCACCTCACTTAACTCTGTTTATCAACAAGTTTTAGAAGACACATTGGCTACGGAACCTCCAGGTGCTGGGGAAAAAACATCCTGCTAAAAGGCAGGTAGCTAGGATTCCGAAAACACACAAAGTTCATAGGGGAAAAAAAAGTAAGGTTTGCATGGTATGTCCCATAATAGCTTGGGTAATTATTCTTGGCCAGCAATGATAACGACAACAGCTGTAACAGCAGTTGACATTTATTTGAGGCCAGGCATATAAGCACTCTACACGCATTAGCTTTTAAATTCTCACCATATCATATAGGTTAAAAGAAAATTATCCCCATTTTACAGGTAAGAAACAGGACAAAGGGACCGGAATAAGGAACCTGCCCAAATGACACAGCGCACAGGTGGCAGAGCCAGAAGTCAGCCCGGACGTCTGCGTCCCGAGCCCACCCAGCACTGCTGTGTCTCTGGCAGACTGCAGGGTTGGTGACCCAGCTTAGCAACACGTTCCTGTGCATGTCTGTCTATGGAGCTGAAGATGCTTTAGGGCAGGGGGCTCATGGACCCGTTTGCCTTTAGCACCAAGCGAAGGCCGCCAAGTGTTACATAAATGTTTGTTGGGGGTATGGTGTTAACAGGTCAGTTTTTAGAACTACTCACTAACATACCGAGATCCAAAAAGGTGATGGACAGAGACGAAGAGCTCCCCTTGGACTGCAAACTCTTAAATCAAATCTCTCTTTTCAGGACAGGTTTCTATGAGTGATGGGACTGGCTGGCAGGCATGTGTTTGGGTATCTGTGAAATTCATCATAACGAGGCCAGGAGGCATGTACCCCTTTTCTCTGGGCATTTGTATCCCATGCCCCCAATTTCTAACATCAAATGCAGTCTATCTCATTCTTGGCTCATCGTACCGCCCTGCTTAGCTGTGGAATCTCCCTTGCTTACATAGTTCTTGAGCAGGGAGTTCACAAGGATTACGTGAGATGATAATTGTGAACGGATTTTGTATACCCTACAAGCACGAAGCAAATGCAAAGAGGTAATACACTGTTGCCGCTGATATCTTAATGACTACCACCCCGTTACTATCACTATATTATCACTACTGGAGACTAAATCCCCAAGTGTAGAGGGTGGCATTGCCCCAGGACAGCCACACCACGAATGGCTTAAGGCAGGGGTTGGCAAGCCAAACCCAGGCCTTCTTGTGGTTTTGCAAATAAAGTTGTATTGAATGCAGTCATGCCTGCTCATTTACATATGGTCTGTGGTGGTTTTCTATCTACAATGACAAAATTGAGTAGCTATAACACTAAGGCCAAAAATATTTACTAACTGAACTTTTACAGAAAAGGTTTACCAACCTCCGGCCTAAGTTGATCACAAGTCAGTGGCTTTTACCTTATTTCTTGATATGACACCTGAAAAAGTAAATCCCACAAGAGATGTACTGTGTTGCAGAGGAGAAAGGGCAAGGAGCAGAGAAAAGGCATTCTGTTCTGCTATTAACTACAACACCATGGCTGACCTGTCCAGACCTTATTTTCAGTGCAATGGAGCAACAGTGGCCAGAGAAGCCATTAGACTAGAATCACTAGACGACCTAGCAAGTCCCTTCTGATTCCAAAAGTCCTCACTGCCCGTGATCTTTACTTTCTCTCCAATTACACTATTAGATCAGATAGCTGGTTTTTTTGACCTGACACTAGCTGAGATGACTTTCCAAAGATCTAGACAAGAGTTGAATTAAAAATACCTTTATAAATCTTTATACCATTCAAATAGGGCATCCCCTATAGCCCCAGCCCTGAAGAGGCAAGGTAGTACAATGGAAGGGTATAGACTTTGGGAGGTGTAGATCCCTGCACTATTACTTTACAAGCTGTGTGTTCCTGGGCAAGTTACTTTACCTCTCTGTGCCTTAGTTTCCTAGGGATATTGGTATCTTAAAAGAATTGTGGGTTACAGCCACTATAATAATGCAGAGCACGTGGCACATGGAAAAGGGCTCGATATGGTAACTGCTCCCATTATTATTACAACCCACAGGATGTGAGGTGTTGGACTGAAGTACAAAGGAGCCTCAGAAATGGAGAGAAATACTCATGGAAGGCTGCCATTTGACATACTTGATTGTCAGAAGAAAAGAACATTTTTCTTGCGACCCTTCAGCAAGCGTTTCTGGAGGAAAAGAGTGCAAAGCCAGAATCTGGGGGAACGAATATTATTAGCCCATACATTTCAAGATTCCCCTAATCAGGACTGGATTCTCTCTCCTACTTCCCTCTTCCCAGTACATCTCAGTTCCCCTATGCCAACCCCCAGTCCACAAATTCATCCCTTACACACATAGCCAAGTGCAAGACTTCAAATGAGGAGTCACATGGTTTCTCATCACACCTACACACGCGTGCACACACACACACACCCCACAGACACACACAGGTGTGTATGCTCCCATGTGGGTATTAATTCCTTTGTCTTCTGGAAGCCTGGATGATTTGCTTGAACCCTGCCTTGGAGAATCAGGTGCTGTCACCTTCAAGGGATGATGTGTAAGGGTTTGATTTGCAGCTAATAGAAAAATCTATTTCTTTCAGTTTCACTTCTGTCACACAACGACCGTTGTGTTCCCTACAGGAGATTCCTTCTCCTGTGCAATAACCACCAAGATGACAGATCTCAGGCAGCAATATGAGCTGCCTGGGTTGAGTGGTGCGTATTAGTTTTATGACCACTGATTCCGAATGGCCTTGCGGTGTCCACGGCCCATCTTAATGAAGATGGGTAAGACAGCTGCCGATGAAATCAAATTTCTCCTCTTCCTTCCTTTCCACTTTAAGTCCATCAAACTTTCATCCTCACAACAGAACAGGTGCTGGGGCAAACACTCAGCCCTAGTCAATCATCACAGACGGTCCACATGATTGTCTTGGGGAAGTGAGCTGGGAATCTGCTTTGCTGCAAAGATGAGACACCAAATGGCAGAGAGGGAAGGGGGGAGTAGCTCTGCCCTCTTTCTCTGAGTAATAAAACGCAGCCAAACTGTAGGCATAGTTAATGTGATATAATAGAAATTAAAATCCTCTGGAAATTTAGAAAAACCGTATATATGAAAACTACTCTTGTAATTTCATCCCTACATATAGTAAATAGCAATTCCTTTGTTAGAGCAAAGGCAAGAGGAAATTTCCTAGATTGTATAGTCCAACTGTGTGGCCTCATTCTCAGTTAAGAACTAACGCTGTTCTTCACAATCTGTTCTGGAAAAGTCGACACTCCCTAGATTTCTATGTAACAGTCCAACTCCCAACTCCATTATTACTTGGTGGTAGATTGTTTGCAAACATGGTGAGACTTCCTCCTATCCCTGAAAGCCCATCCTTTTGCAATGTGACTTTGCTACTCCCTCCACTAGGAGGTTGAATCTGTATTCCCACCCAATGACTCTGGCTTGGCCCTGAGAATAGCTTTCACCAAGAGAACGCAATGAAAGTGCCGTTGTGTGACTGCCAAGCTCTGGAAAGTTCTTACTGTTCTTGTTACCACTCTCTTAGACTGCAGCCCTGAGACCACCATGTGAAGAAGCCCAAGCTAGCCAAGATGAGGGTAAGAGGTAATATAGAGCAAAGATAGCCAAGCCACCTAAGATCCTCTAAGACGAAAGACCAGAATCAACAGCTAGAATATGAGTGAGACCACATTAGGCCATCAACTCCATTCAAGCGGCCAGTTGAGTACAATCACATGAGGAACCCCATGTAACACTTTCAGAACTATGCAGCTGGATCCAGCCTAAATGGCTGACCCACAGAATCATAAGCAAATAGCATGGTTGTTTTAAACACAATATTTTAGTGTAATTTGTTTTCTAGCAATAGCAAAATGAGCCATACTTTATGCAGGAGGCCTTCACCAATGGCTGGTAGAAAGCAAAGTGTGCAATTAGAGAAACAAGTTCATATCCTTGTTCAAGTACTTGCTAACTCTCGACCTCGAGCAGATTACTTAACTTTTGAGCCTTACTGTCTGCACGAATAAAAGGCTAGAAATTTAACTGTTGAGGGAATCATATAAGATAACATACGTAAGCACCCAAGCATAGGGCTTGGCACACAGGAGACACTGTTTCAATATTTGTCACTTCCTGCCTCAATAAAGCTATTTGGGTAAACAAAAGCTGCTAGATCTTCAAGGGCAAGAACGTCATTGATTTTTGAATCAGTTGTAATATACAGCACAGTGTCTGATACATGGTTAATATGCAATGCATTCAATCGAATCAATGCTCTAATATTCCCAAAGAAACAGCTTGGGTCCACACTGCCCTATTTACTGGGAATTCCCAAAGTGGTGATATGAACAGAATTGTGGGAAACAGACTGCAGTAACCTTGGTTAAGTCCCTATGCTTCCTGGATCCTTCATTTAAGGCGTCCTTTAAAAGGAAAAAAAAAATGCCTATGATCCCCAAGTTCCCTTGCAAGTGCTGCAATTCATTCATTATAATCATGATAGTGGTTAACATTTACTGGACACTTAATTTATGTGTCAGATTCTGCACTAGGTTCTTGGTGTATATAGAAATTTCTTAATCACAACAATCTGGTAACACACTTTATTATTGCCATTTTTAGATCAGGAAGCCCAGGTCTAGGGCAGGAGTCAGCAAACTCCACCTGCCTGTTTTTGTAAATAAAGTTTTATTGTGACACAGCCATACTCATCCATGTGCATATTATCTATAGCTGCTTTCCCACTACAATAGAAAAGTTGAGTAGTTGTGGGAGGCAGAGGTTATATGGGCAACAAAGCTGAAAATATTTACTACCTTGCCCCTTAGAGGAAGAGTTTGCTGACCCCTGGTCTAGGGTATAATCTGCTAACTGAGAGAGCGGTCGGTCACAGGCGTGTGGAGCTCGAATGCTTGAGTTCTCTCCACTAAGCTGTGTGGCTTTTTATTGTGCCCACCATTTAATCATTCACTCATCACACCTGATCTTTCAAATAGCAGCTCCCAGGCAAAGGTGTGCTGAGGGAAAATGTTCAAGACCTCTGCAAAAGCTGCCGAGGAAATGTCAACCGTGGTCTCTGTGCACGCGTCTAGATAAGAATACGTGCTCATCTGGCCTCCTGTAGCTAGAGGCCATGGAGCTACACTCAGCGCTAATTGAAAAATAAGAAATGAAAAGATTTGCTTTCAACACAAACTTGAATGACTGGAATTACATCTTTATTATCTGAAGTGGGAGCTTGTGAGTTGTCAACCTCCACCTGTTCTGGCATCGGGAAGAAATACCACAGAAATTAGCCTCTGGCTGGTCATCTCATTAGAGGCCAGTTATAGCCCATTTTTAGAAAACCTGATGGTTAAAAAATCCACCTGCTAATACAAATGCATCTGAGGTTTGTTATGCATAATACAAAATTACCCAGTGCTTCAGAAATAAAGAATTCAGCCCTGAGAAATATGGAGATTAAGTAAAAGGAATCCGTTAAGAATGCACAGAAATGGAGATAAGCATCTCTGAAGGAATAAACCACATTGACTGGGAAATGTAATTGAATTTACAAGGGAAAGTGATAATTAAATGGCCATATTTTCAGAAACAAGCCTCTCCTACAAAGGGGCTCAAGGCAGAGCATGGAATGGTACTTTGACAGTTGTGAAGCACCATATAAATGAGAGGGTTATATTTATTCTTGTCTTTATCACTGTCTTGATCCCGATTCACAGAGGTTTGAAATGATCCTTTCCCTTACTCCTCGAGGTGTGGGTTTGCTACACAGCCGCACTTGTGCAAATACTGACCCCCACTTAGAAATGTTCCTCCTACACATCTCCATCTTTCTGGCCTCAATGCCACCATCCAATTTGAGCCCTTATTACCTTTACCTTTGATGACTGTGACAATTTGCTAATTAGTCCTTCCAAACTCAGCCTCTTGTCTTACCAATTATCCTACATGGCACTGCCAGAATATTTTTTTTAACCAATTTCAATTTCTTTATCAAATATTAGGTGATTACCTATTTCTCGTACCCCCCAGCTATTGTGCTAGGAACAAAAATAGAAGTAATTTCTAGGGTTGCCAGATAAAATATATGATACCCAGTTAAATATGAATTTCAGAAGAACAACTACAACAAAAACATTTCTTAGTATAAATACGTCTCAAAATTGCATGGGGCATACTTAAAGACAAAAAAGTTGGTAATCTGAATATCAAATTTAATTGGGTATCTTATATTTTTACTTGTTAAATATTGTGATCCCATCTGACCCCAATGGAACTTTACAGTCTACTCAGAGAAACAGATATTAATCATATAATCTCACAAGGAAATATAAAGTAGCAACTGTGTACAAAGGGGAGAGAATTCCCAAAGGTTATGAGAAACTGCACTGGGGGGATTTGAGTTTCTCAAGGAAGCGGAGAAGGGCTCCCACTGAAGTACAAACCTCAGGTCTAAGTGGGTGTCAGCCAGGGAAAGAGGAAAGGAACTGCTTAAGTGAGAGGAGGAAAGGCAGATCCATAGAGGGAGAATAGCAATGACTGGGAGGAGGCCAGGGAGCTGGAACAGAAATAGTGGAAGGGTCTGGTGGGTGATGAGGCTAAAAATGCCAGCAATGGTGGACCAGGCAGGTTCTCCCAGACCACATCAAACACTTTTGTCTTTGCTTGCAGGCCTATGAAGAAAGAGGTGTTTTTTTTTTTTTCTTTTTGTTTTTTTTGTTTTTGTTTTTTGTTTTTGTTTGTTTGCTTCTTTTTTTTAAGGGAGTTACAAAACCAGATTTACATTTTGAAAAGATATAGCACCCTCCTGTAAGAATTAAGCATCAACTTGTCAGTCTTGACCCTCTTCCTCTCTTGTAAATGTGATATTGATAAAAAACAAACAAACAAACAATAAACACAAGCAGACACACAAGGCCATTGAAAGGAATATATCAGATAGTGTTCACAGTACTAGTTTGCGCGCTGTAAATGCCAAAGGTGTCAACAGTTACTATAAGTATTTCTCAATATCCTCCATCAAAGAGCCACAACCTCTTTTGCCAACTCTTCTCTCAACATCCCTTTACATGCATCACTCAGCAAAGTGGGCTACTGATCCCTGAACAACACTCTATTGTTTCTTCTGCAATATACTCTCTACCCTCTCTCCTGCATGCCTAGAAAAATCATTTTTCAAAACATAACGGAGAGTTTGCCGCTCCCACAGACCGCTTTTTAATACCTAATAGGTTATGACATTTCCCTCTCTGTATTCCCACAGTAGTTTCTACCCACCTCATGATGTTTGCCAGACTATTCCATGTGTTAAAATGCTTTATGTTTTTTATCTCTCAGCCCACTCACTATATTCTGTTGATGAATACCATCAAGCACCATTCACAAAACAAGAACTACGCTGGTCATGCAAAAGGACTCATTCGTTATCCATAAGGAAGTCAGAACCAAGTGAGGGAAACAATTACCATCAGCAAATAATAGCAATTTAATACTGTATGTTTAATAAAATGAGTGAGCTCTTCTACCAAAGCAGGACCATCTTGTAGGGCTGAGCGAAGCTTATATAAACTATCTAGCACCTAGGACAGGGTCTAGAATGCAGTAGGAGTCTTAAGATACGTTTAATAATTTAATTATTCAATGAGAAAGCACTAAGAACAACACAGGAGTCTGAGGAATTCATTGTGACAGTAGGAGGTAGGGAAAACTTCGCAGACCAGACACTACGGAGTAAGCTGTAAGGTGAAAATGAGTGAGAGAGATTCACAGTCAATGAAGCCATACATTCTAAGGTCATGGATTTTGAAAGACCCTCATGACAACTGAGGCTAAAGGCTGGGTGGGAGCCATATTTGAAGGGGGGTGTCTGTCGATTTTTCATCCGTCCATTCATTTGGCAAATGTTTATGGTAACTCACTCCTTGACAGTCACTGTTGTAGGCTCTGGACATACAACCATGAACAAGGCAGACAACACCTCTGCTCTCAGAGCTTACGTTCTAGTGGGTTGATAGAAACAGTACGCACAAAAAGAAACTTCATTGAGGTATATGGGCTGCAAAGAAAAGAAAATTAGGTCTTATGATGGACAGGGATTTGAAAGAACATTTTTTAGACTGTCATTAAGAAAGGGCTCTTGAGGAGTTGACACTGAAGTCGAAGCCTGTTGTTACAATAAGAAGGAGGGGCCATGTGGCAATCTGGATGAAAATGAAAACATTCCAGGGAGAAGGGACTGATAATATGAAGGGCCTATGGGTGGGAACGAAATTGGCATGTTCAAGGAACAACACCACCATCAAGAAGGCAGCCAAGGTGGTCAAAGATCGCGTTAGGAAATGAGGCTGGACATAGTGGAGTCCAGATCATAAAGGGAAGGGGTCAGCTTTTATTCTAGGTACAGAGGGAGTGACGTGATCTGATAAGACTTTGTCCTATAGGCCAGGAGGAGACTGTGGGAGAGTGATGTGATCAGACTGGTACTTCAGATGGATGGCTCCAGTGGTGAGGGGAGTGTGGACAGGGAGGGCAATTGGAAGTTTAGGAAGGTCTGTTAAGAAGGTTTGTAACTGTCCGTGTGACATGGGTGGGGATGATGGAGGGATGGAAAGGACAGATCTAAGCATCAGTTTAAGACATCCGTAACCACACTGTAAGCCTCTGAATATAGGGTCCATGTTTCAATTGTTCACTGCAGAACATAGGCCAGGACGGGACCCTGCACTACTCACTGTAAGTATTCAATAATTAAGGTGTATCACGCCTTCCCTATCCTAATCATTCTTTGCTAAATGCTGTCTTCTCTGCTTTTCTCCCCCTCTCCTTTTCATACTGGAAAGCCCAGGAATTCTACACAATATACTAAGTCATGCAAAGCAGTGTAGTAGACAGAAGCTGGGTGTCAGTTTCTGCTCTGTCACTTAACACTTGAATGACTTTAGTCAAGTCATTTACATTTCTTTAGTTTTGATTACATCAGCTTTAAAAAAAATGGGACAAATAACAACCATACCACCTGTCCTCCTGCCACAGAGAGCTGTGGCAAGGATCAAAAAAGATCACAAATTTTCTCTACAGTACTGTAAAGCATTCTACAAATATCAAGTAATTTTGGAGGGCTATGTCAAACCTGTGTCAACCTCCAGGGAAACAGGCCAAAATTTTGAATACTGATTTCAGGTGTAGTGTCCAATACTGAATGTACTGAAAACACTACCCTTTCCTACATAATATAAAATTACCCCAGTTACACACTACATATTTATTACATCATTAGCAAGAAAATACGCTAGCCATCTAGAGGAATTAAAGATGACACAGTCACTGAAAAACAAATTGTCCTGTCCCTCAGCATCATTCTCCTCAACCAAAGCACAACCCTTTGGCTATTTCCTTTTTTGGACAGATTGTACACTTTTCTTTTCATGACAAACCAACTTCAGGCAAGAACTCCTTGGGTAGTTTATGGTGTCTTGTGATTATCCTTAAAACTCTCCTCTCATTTTACTTTTGATTAAAAAGAAAGAAAGCACGGGATCTAAGCCCTTGACTGATTTACACTTCAATTTAATTTCTCCCTTTCTCTTTCCTCTTTCCTTTCACTGGATAGAAACTTCCATGTAATTAGGCTTGAAAGCTCTCATCAAACGGTTTGATTGAGCTGCAGCACAATGAATTTCCCTTCGAGGCTGCTGGGGCAGAGAGAAAGCGGGGACCCTGTGAGGGCATGGCACGCCTGGGATGGAGTGGGAACCACATTCTGCGATGGCGATTAAGGCAAATGGTGTGAGGGTCTGAAATAACTTGGCTATCTTGCTCTCTGCTCCCTCTGTTCTGATTTATTAGACCAATTGTACTAGAGACTATCATCATCTCCTTGTCCACAGCAAAATAGGTGGCCTGGAAAGCTTACTAACACCATGTGCTGTAGAAAGAGGACTAAGTTGAATCTGAAAACGGGTGCTGTAGCCCCGACTTGCCCCTAATTTGAAAAGTGTGATTTGGGAACGATTCACAAACTCCCGGGCTGTTGGCTTCTTCACATAAAAAATAATTTGATCAGAAAATGTCTCTAAAAATGTCTTCTGAGTCAAATATCTGACAATTCCACAACTTCAAAGCAGCTTTTGAGTCAATGAGGGTCTTCTATCTGAATATTCTTTTCGGGGCATCACCCCAGGGCCTGAGAAACTTAGCGTTCAGGTGTTGGGTCTATTTCAAAGTTACTGTTATTAAGTAACCTTGTGCAGGGATATGAAAACATCACTATCTCAGCATGATCTGAAAGAGTGGTCTTATTTGATAGCTAGTCTAACAGGTCCTTAATAACTGACAGGTGATGGGGGTAGCAGGGCATACATACAAAATGGTCCCCTGGCATGGAAATCCCTAAAAATACCATCTGAAAGAGAGGGATTGGCCATAGAGGCCCAGGGCTCCAGGTTTATATTCCTATCTCACATTAAAGATGTC
This sequence comes from Ailuropoda melanoleuca, assembly GCF_002007445.2. NCBI lineage: Eukaryota > Metazoa > Chordata > Mammalia > Carnivora > Ursidae > Ailuropoda > Ailuropoda melanoleuca. Next base: position 19,473,213 of record NC_048231.1, on the reverse strand, counting down.
CCCCTCTTCAACTATAATTGACATTTGAATATGAGCCTCTGTGACACAATGCACTGGTAAATTACATGAGAGCAGTAAGAAGCAGGTACTAAACCATCCCTACATCGCTAATGCACAGAGGGCTTAACTCCTGTCTGACTTTACATTCCAGGTCAGGAGCTAATTAGGTTGTTATCAAGGTCTTTATGTTACACTATTTTTTTTCTGGCTCACACATTCACCCACATGTACATATATACACACATACCCAAACTGAAAAGCACTGCCACTCTTGGAATATTTGTTTCATTAGTTTTACCCTTATAATTAATGAACTTCCGCCATGCACAAAGGGCCAAAAATAAAAGTAGATTCAAAGGTGACCTAATAAGAGTGAAGAGCTGTTTTAGAAATCATTAGAATCTTGCCTGTCGTATGGATAGAAAGATGAAGACCAAACTTGCAAAGACAAAGCTGGCAGGCCACTTCATGATCATTAATTGCAACTCTCTCATTTTGCAGGTAAGAGAACTAAAAACAGGACATTTTGGTGGTTTGCCTAACATCTAGTCTCTGTAGGAGACTAAATTTCATGATAAATGAGTTTCTTAGAGTGCATCAAAAATGAGGCAGGTGAGTCACCAGTGGGCTTCCTTATCAATGGAGGGGCCCCTCGCTCTTCATTGAATAGGTAAACATCCTTAGCCAGCTGACTCTGAAACTTGTGTGAGTTTCCAAAGGTTGTTTCAGAAAGCACAGATGATCTCCTATAATATAATAGGACTTGTGAATATAGGGAAGTGTTCCGATCAGTTGCTCTCAATACCAGGAAATAGATGTATGTTTGATTGGATTACTTGAGCTACAAGTTCAATGGGTGCAAGGGGTTGACTGCTTAGTAGGTGGGAGAACTTGAAATGAACTGCTTAACTCTCCATTTCTTTCCCTGTTACATTCCTGATAATAATGGCACCCGCACTGAAGGATGGTTGGTAAAGATGAAATAAGATAAAGCATTTAGTTTAATACCTGACTGTGATGTTATGACCTATAGAAATATATATTTGCTCATTCAGATGACCAAAGAATTCAACAACAACAACAACAACAACAAGACAGGGTTTAGAGAGCCTCCAGGTTGAACCCATGGAGATTAGGGAGAATGGTGTACCTGGAAAGGGCATGGAGGCTCTGCGCCCCTTCCCTCAAAACTAAGCCTACACAGCCCTTCCACCTGGCTGTTTCTGAGTTGTTTCCTTTTATACTAAATCGATAATCCTGTAAGTAAATGGGTTTCCTGAGTTTGGTGACACATTCTAGAAAAATAATTGAACTCAGAGGGTTTAGGGAGCCATCTGCTTTAGAGCTGGCTGGTCAGAAATACAGGTAACAACCTAGACAGTGACTGGCTTCTGGTGTAGGGGTTGGCAGTGGGGGTGGCGGTCCTATAGGACTGAACCCTCAACCTATGGAATCTGGTGCTATCCCCAGGTAGACAGGCATCAGAATGGAGTTGAACTGGTATTTGAGAGAATTGCTTGGCCCCCGTGCAAAAGACATGCTGGAATTAGGTGCAGGAACCCAAAAGACTGACACAAAGTAAGTGCATATTGTCAGCTGTTAAGTTTAGAAGATTTCGCAGTCCTCATAATTAATCTTGGTGCTAAGTCTAACATAAAAGACCTTTTTAAAAAGAGCCATACACTGCATTTGAAAATATTACTTTCAGAATTTTTTCCCCACCACCCCAGGTAATATTGCATGAATATTTAAATATTAAGAGCACAGGTCTAGATTCAAACTGCTTAGCTATCCAGCCTGGTTCTGCCATGTGTCATCTTATGACCTGACCTTATGACTCAAACATTCCATGCCTCAGTGTCTACATCTTTCAAAAGGGAAAACAACTATATTGACCTCATAGGAGAACTAAACAAGCTAAGTGCTTTAGAAGAGTGTCAGGCACACTGAAAGAACACACACAAAAGTGATATATTGTTATTATAATTATTAAGAGCCAGGTAGATATTATTATCATTCTTGTGAAAGCAGAGAAGTCTTCTCTCTTGGGTTTATTTTATCTAAGAAGATTGAATTGACATAAGTGAACACGTAATTCCCCATCCAATTATGCAGAGATAGTGGCTTATAGAAAGAGATATACAGTAATTGGTTTAAGGAAAAAGATATACAACAAAACCTTGACTATCCAAACCACAGGACTCTCCCTCCACCCAAATTATTCTGTCGGCCAAATTTCTAGCTGAGATTTAACCCTTTAAGCATCCTTTCAAGCTTCTAAATAATCAGAATGCTGCTAACACTGACCCCAAGAATCCAAGCGGGGCTTGCTTTATTTTACTTGTGATCTAGTTTTTCATGAGGGCCTTTAGTCTTTCATCAAAACCGAGGATTCAAAGAAATTGGCGTTACCCTCTTAGTTATCACTTATGAAGCCTTTACTGCCTATCACTACTTGCTCATGGTACGTCTGGATTTGAGACCAGGCATTTAAATGGACTGGGGAAGCACATTAAAACATTTTAACCAGAGTGATAGCCTTTTGTCTAGAGCCACCAAGGCAAGGCCAAACAGGGGAGACTAGTTTCTCTATCTAGTCATCGGCCCTCATCTGGAGAGAAGGATCTGCCCAAGTCCATGTCCTTAAAGATGTGGCCACACCTGTGCACTTGACCTCAAGTCTTGCCTGCTCTTCAGAAAGAGGTCTCTGTGTGGCAATTTCAAATTCGAAAAAGTGCCCATTCCACTTGGGTGTCCCAGGTAATTATTTCTTCTTCCTTGTTTGAGTGTCTGCAGACAGCCTGGCCCCGCCTCTGTCCTCTCCCTCCCCTTCCAGGACAGCGTCAAATGAGGAAGGGCCAACACAAATAAATGTGAAGTAAAACACCCAACAATGGATTCAGCATAACATTGTGCTCTATCGACCTGTTCTACTGCCTAGCAACTGAGGTGGCTCAGCCCAACTTCATTCTCATTTTAATGTGCCACACAGAAAAAGAGCCTAAATATATACCCCCAGTTCTGAAGCATATAATCTGTAAACTACAGGAACAGGCGATCATTTCCATTAGTTTCTTATGTAGCAAAAACCACAATTTGCACCCAAAGCATGTAATTATATTCAAATTCTGAAAGACTGTCACAGAAAGAGTTGAAATTCATAGTTTGGGGGAAAGTCACTCAAGAGTACACACAGTTATATTCTAATGTGGGGGGGTGACAGAAATATTTCAAAACAATAAAAAAGGGAGGGTGATAACAGTAGCTCAGAAAATATGGCTTGATGGTTTCTAGGAGTTTTCTGCTCATAGAGCCACTCCACAGCTGGTAAGCAAGAGGTGGGGACTGGGTCAGGGGACGTGTCTTTGAACAATAACTCCAGTTGTGGTTTCCAGATAGGAAATAGACAGGTGAGTACATAGGCCATCTCTCTCTGCTTTCTGGGGACCGAGACCCAACTGGGACAGGCAATGTCTCCCTACACAGGAACCTGCATCTGAGTCCTTTCCCACACTGGAGTCTCCCTACAGAGGAAGCTTTCTAGACACCCTAAGAACGCCTGCCTCTTAGCACAAAGCCAGGCACCTACTAGAAAACTGCACATGGAAAATGAATTTTTATGGAAGCCCAGAGAAATCCTTTGCTGGCAGGATCCAATCCTGGAGGACTTAATCTGGTGAAAAGAAAGATCAGTCTATAGAAAGAGAGATGGGACACAAGGTTGCAATTTGAGAAAGGGTCTTGAAGGCCCTTCAGCAGAGGAGTGAAAAAAGGATGGGGGAGTTGGAGTCATATTGCCCAATTCCCCACTGGCTCTGATACTGACTGCATGCCGATAGCCAAGGCCTCACTTTGCCCATCTGGAATATAAGAGGGACAATCCCTAAGCTCTCTTGTAGCCCTGAGGCTCTATAAACCTGCTGGTGTGCTTCTGAGAAATACATGACTTCCCCTGCCCTTCGCCTCTTCTAGAAACACCTATCCCTACTCTCCTAAAAAGAAGAACCAATCATGTGGCACCTCACTCAGTCCTTCACTCATTCACTCAAAAAACATGTATCAGTGTGGATGTTTCATCTGCCTGCTCCTTCTAATTAGTATCTCCTTGGGTCAGAATGGGTTCAGGCAGACTGATAAGCATTCAAATACTTATTATGAACTGGACACTCTTATAGATGCTTTGCAAAGGTGTGCCAACTACATTAATCAGAACATCTCATTAACCTGTATACCCTGTTCCTGACGAAAGAGCTTGCTGTGTTTGCTTCCTGTTTCTTGAGATAAGGGACTGGGTGGTATAGCAGAAAGGCCAAGAACTTTGTGCACAGAACTGAGTTAGAACCCCAGCTCTACCACCGTAGTACTTTGGTCGAGGTACATAAGCTCTCTGAGTCTTGTTGCTTTTATGTAGGACATGGTGGTAACCTTATGGATATCAAAGGCTTGTGGGGATTAAATGGTATCATATATGTAAGTGCTGGAGGAGAGCGTGGCACACAGTAGGCGTGTGCAATGTGAAGGTATATGGTCCATGCAAGTCTCTCAAAACTCTAAGAGAAGTAGACATAAACCACTGGCTCTTTATACACTCCGTTGCTATGCTGTCCTCTGCTCTGATATAGCTAAACACAGCAGAGCATTTTAAACATAACACAGAATTCCTTTCTAGTGCTGATAAGATGTATTTAAATGAAAGCTGTGTTCTTCCTGTCTCGACATGATGCTGTGGTGAAGTTGGACGGTGGGCTTTCTAACATCACAGTGTGCCACTCTTGCACATGATTCTGCTTCTGTCGGGGGTCGGGGGGAAGAGAAAACCTGGTTGTGGCCTTGGCATGGGTTATCAGTCAAGAGAACAAACCTATAAAATACCAGCGGACCTGGGGAACACGGACCCTCATAAGATACACAGTGGTATGTTTAAAGGTGTACGAATTGGAGAAGCATGCGGTCCTTGTGTCAAGAACCATTTGGAGAGATCATCTCACTCAACCCCCTCATTGTACAAATGAGGAAAAAATGAAAAAGCCAGTTTTTCCCCAACGGCAGTGTTAAGGCCCATACACACACTACATGGCATGCAGAAAACTACAGGTAAAAGAAAGGTAGGTTAGTAGATGAATATACTCCAACGTGTGCTTAAATGTTAAAAGACTAATACGATTTAAAAACATAATATCACATCGAAAGTCCCAGAGTTTGTCAGGGAGAAAACTAGGAGTGACATCCATGGCCCAGCGTAAGGTTCTCTCCAGAAGAATTCTGGTTTAAATTTGGGCTCCACGAACTCAACTTTAAGTGTTCCAGAACCTCCCATGCTCCCACCTCCTCTCTAACTTTGAGTCCTGGTGAGTAGAAGCACCAGAAGGGACTTGAAAAGAAATTCTCTATTTCCAGATCTAAAAACAGTAGTCCTAAAAAGACCTGTCTTTTTCCTAGTATAAACCAGATTAAAAATTCAAGTTTTCAATGGATCCTGAGCATCGTATAGGAATGTTTAAATTCAGCAGACGTCTTCTAGAAACATGATCCAATTATGTATTTCCAAAATGATCTCAGAATATTTCTTAGGGGCCTCTTCCCTCTTATTTCACTAGATCTCTCAGCTTCTAAACAGTCGCCAGGCTAACTTTTTGCCTGGCATGGTTTTTTAACATGTTATCAAAAAGGACAAGCTGACCACACATGCTATTTTCTTTTTGCCATAAGCAAGGAAATACATATTAAAGTTGTCTCCCCTTGGAGGCAAAAAGTGTTGCCGCTGATAAGAAAATGAGGAGACACAGTAGATCCATGCTCTTTAACCTCAAACTACCAACCAGTAGCCAGTCAACACTGAAGCTCGATTGTGTACCAGGAACCGAAAGAGCACTATCATTAAAATAGCTCTCATAGCTACTTAACCCGTACACAATCGCCTGCAATGTACAAAGCACAACTTGTTTAATGTCTTCACAATTCCGTGACGCCTCTGTGGTATTACTATTGCTATTCTCAGTTTAGAGATGGAGAAACTGAGTCAAAGTCAAGCCTCATGACTTATCCAAGATCACAAAGTTCCCAAGTTAGGAAAAAAGACTGAGAACTAGTTCTTCCGATCCTAAATCTTGTGGTTGATTGTTCTGGAGCCCACCTACCACCACACTGCCCATCCCCATTATCATTCGCCTGTCATCTTCATTAGCATGTATTAGCATGTATTCTCTCATTAGCATGTATTCTCTCAGAAGTCATTTTTTGAAAGTATCTGAATACAGAAACAAAAATAAAAATTAAAAAAAAAAAACACTCAAAAAATGCATTCCCCCAGGAGCTGAATGCATTGCTCGGGATTTAGAGCAGCTAAATGGCTGGATTATTGTCATGCCTTCTCTCACCCAAGCCTCATGACACGTCACGAGGTAGACAGATTACTTCCCACTTATATTGTAAGATGAACTTTTACAAAATAAAAACCCAACAGAAAAATAATGAAATTGATACTTTGTTAAAAGGACGTATTTTTTCAGCTGCCAAAAAAGTGGGCGTTTATACTGATTTCACCTGGTTTTTTGTTTGTCTGTTTGTTTTCCTGAAAGGTGAGATGTGAAGGGAGTTGGTGGTGTGTGGGCAACCTGGGTTTACAAAGGAAGTCACTGCGTGGGCAGGAGGGTCTGGCCTGGAATGGAAGCAGGGCAAAGGGGAGTCTTGGAGTGTGGACACCAGAGTCTGTCTGCGGAGCACGTGGGTATAGTCAAACGGAACTAGGTATAGACGGATAGGAAAGCAAACACAAGGTTGAACTGAACCTACTGGTATTGTTTTCTCCAAATAAAAACTTTCTCCTCTTGAGGCACCATCTCATCAGTTTTGTAAATGACGACCACAGTCACTGAAGGGTTATATTGCCACTGTGAAAGTCTGAGTTTAGCAGAGATTCACTGAATGGTGCCTTTTTACTTCTTTCCCAATGACTGTGTCCTAGAAGAAGAGGAGGAGTGTTATAGGCTAAATCATGTCCTCCCAAAACTCATACGTTGAAGCCCTAAGCCCCAGTACTTTGGGATGTGACTGGATTTTGACATAGGACCTTTAAAAAGGTGATTAAGTCAAAATGAGACATTTAGGTGAGCCTTAATCCAGTCTGACCAGTGTCCTCACAGATGAGGATATTTGGACACACAAGGAAACATCAGGGACACATGAACACAGAGCAAAGAGCATGTGACAACACAATGAGAAGGGGGCCACCTACTAGCTAAGGAGCGAGGCCTCAGAAGAAACCAGATCTGCCAACAACATGACCTTGGACTTCTAGCCTCCAGAGCTGTGTAAAAATAAATTTCTGTTGTTTAATCCACCCCGTCTGTGATTTTTTTTTCTTTAATGGCAGCTCTAACAAACTAATAGAGGAGAAAAGTATGGATAAGTTCAAGGTTTATCTTCAGAGATCTGCCTCCCTCTCAGATCACCCAGGGTCCTAGCGAAGCAAGTCAGAGATCCACAAAATTCATTCACTCAAATGTAAAACGGAGTATGCTACGCCACCCAAAATCAGATGATAAAACAATAAAGTTCTTACTATGGAATTCCAGCCATCACCCAGTCTGGTGAAGGTTTTTGTTTGTTTGTTTCCTGAAAGCAATTGTTCCAATTATCTCATCTCTTGTCCCTATGATATGGCAGCCCTCATCTCCCCCTGACGCAATGATCCACACTGCAAGTCCTGAAGAAATTTACAGTAGGATATTATCATCTTCTCCTGGTAATCTTTCAAGAACAAGTGAATCTCCATGGGGCGCCTGGGTGGCACAGCGGTTAAGCGTCTGCCTTCGGCTCAGGGCGTGATCCCGGCGTTGTGGGATCGCAAATTTGAGAGAAGAAAAACAATGCATCTAGAGGGGAGAAAGAAGGAGCAACCAATTTAATTAATTCATCACCAAGGCCAAAGACATATAAATCTTATAATTTTATCTGTCAACCAGCACTATGAATTATTCAGCAAACCGAATCCCAAGAAGGAAAGGAGAGAGAATGTGGTTAGGAAGCAGCTGGCTGAGCAGAAGAAAGTGCTCAACACATCAGAGTAAAACAAGCCTCATGGCTGGAAAAACTTAAGAGGTAGGTCTTTGTGACAATGAATGAGGAGCACAATTTCTTACAAGAAGGACTCGCAGCCCATGCGTCACTAGCGGGACCACGGCCACCACTTTCGCGGAGATGATTCCAATAGGACTTAAGCTGCCTCCCCTAAACACACACACACGCACACACATATACACACACATACACACATATACACACACATACACACACACACATACACACACACATACACATACACACACACACACACACACACACACACACACCCTGGTTTTTGAGCATGTATTTCCTCTAAATACAGTGTGGTGTGTTCCCTTTTACAACTGAGTTTTATGTCCTCAACGAGTTCCCCCACTTTCCTAACGGTCAGGAAGGCCTACTACTTTACGGAGGATAACATGCAAGGCACACACTAAATCTAGATTCTCAGAAAAGTCCGTTTTCTAAACTATTAACTATGAAAGCATTTTTTAGGCAGATGCTCATTGGAGTTCTTAAAGGTGGGAGAGGAGAAAAAATATACAAACCTCCTTTATGAAACTGCAGGTTGGTAAACAATTGTATTCTCGTATTTATATTTCCTGTACTAATTAACTACCTAGGAGCTTTGATAAGCATGATATTTAAGCATGATGAAAAATACTTGTAGGGATATTCTGAATGACAGAAGAATATAAATCTGCATTTTATAAAGAATATTTAAATCATATATTAATTAATTTGCTTTGGTAGTTGGATCCTCACCCCATCCCCCATATTTTTTTACTTTAGAGAAGCACTTATCTTTCATAGATGATCAAAATACTTCTGAAATTATCCCTGGCTGAACACCATGATGTCTTATGTAGATTTCTATCCTCAGCAAGGAGCACATAGCCTGACACATAGTAAATGCTCAATAAATGTTAGCTGACTGACTACAGAGCAGGTGAGAGCATGGCAGAAAGCAGGGAGCCTGAGTGAGAGAAGGGACCAACTGAGGGCGGAAACTTACTAGATCTCACTTAAGAAGAGAGAGTTGATTCTGTCCTGAGACACAATCCTAACCAGAGAGTACTTTGGGTGCCTCAGACAGGTGTGGTCTTAGTCTCCCAAACTCATAAAGGAGCGCAGCCTTCTCTAGGCTGCCCTGGGCAGGGTGGTCTGGACAGAGAGGAGAAATGAGCAAGGGGAGCCATCATAAAACAAGCAAACGAACATCTCCAAGTTCAAACAAAGTTCTTGGACTCAAGGCTCTAGTTTTCATTTTATACCAGAATGAAGGGCATTTACTCCTTTCCAGACAATAGAGACTGCTGCTTTTAACTCTGGAATAAGGTTGGCAGAAAACTATTAGAAACAACATTAGTCTCATGGTGCTGTGCCTCCTACCACCTCCATCCAAAAGATTTTTTAAAACAATTGCTGTTAGTGAAGCCTTTGTCTTGGACTGGGAGAAAGCAAGTGTATTCCCAGTGAGAATGAGAGGTGCATTAGCAAAGCTCCGAGGGGTCTTCTGGTGTTTTCAGGACACAAAAGGTCTTGGTTGTGGGATTGGAGTCAGAGTTTGGGGCATCTTGCTGATTGCCGGCTTCTCTTGTTTTCAAGCTCAAAAACATTAATTAAATATGCAAGGAGCCTACTTAATATAGATGCATTCACTCTCCAAGCCCCAAATCAATGGGATGGGACTTCAGGACTGAAAGGGGATACTCAAGAGATGATTTCATGAGCTTTCTTATCATAGCCATGCCAGACCCTGGGGTTTGCTGCATGCCACAGCTTTGGTGGGTGAGGGCCTTTTCTGGGGTCTCTAGTCATTTATTTACTTCATTCTCCTTTTCCATCACACTCAATCTTATCAGATGCAGGTTAATGAGAAACCAGACTGGGAACGAGTCAAAAAGATTCAGAAGTTACTGAGCAACTGATCCTTGAAGAAATGAAGTCAGTAGAAAAGAGCTGTGTTTAATCTGTGCAAGGCTCAACCCCTCTAGCCCTTTTCACTGAAAGAGAGAGAGACAGAGACAGAGAGCAGAGACAGAGATTGACAGATTTAGGAACCCCTGGGAAGTACCGCTCTGCAAATACCATCACTTAACTAGTAGCTGCTTTTAACTGTTTACGTCCTGAACAAAAAACATCAAGACTCCGCCAGCCTATAACCTCTAACTAATGCATAATATCCGTCTCCCTGCTGATCATTTACACTAATTAGCGAAATTTAGCTAATTATCGCTGAGCCTTTCCATGTTTAATTATGGCTATTAGTAATCCTCTGTCTGGCTTCCTTCATCTCCCACTCCCCTCTTTTTCCTTCCCACTTTTTACAATCCCACCCCCCACCCGGGGTCCTTCTCCCCCTTAGGAGCTTAGGAGCTAACAGTTTCCATTTCAATGAAACTGCTTTTGCTTTTGGGGTACTTGTAGTTCTTTCCTCTCCTTTTTTTTTTTTTTAAGAAAGCCTACACCAGACGCAGCAGGAGTCACAGAGAAAACAGCAACCAGATCGAGATCAGGCATTCCCTCCTTCCCACCACCCCTCTCCACCAACCTTACAAGCTCTGAGCTGCTTGACAACTCCATCAAATAAAATTTAGAGAGAGCCAGAAAGAGCCAGAGTACGTGCTGGCATTTTCTCAATGTGCCTCCACTTAACACTCAGTACAGAGCAGAAGCCCATGGCTAGTGACAGTGGGAAGAACTGACATTCCGAATGGGGTCTGCATGCTAGAGGTCTTCAAACTACAAGCTAGCACAGGGGACCTCTAGTGTGGTTCACTTGTGCAGCTCCCTGGAGGGCTGCCCCTGCCCTTGGGCTCTGTGATTCCTATCTCCTGGGCACCAGTAGAGTGCATAGTAAACAAATACTGAAGATCCCTTCTTTGGAACAGTTTACTACAGCAGACTCCCACCTTGGTGGCAGACATCGCCCTTTCATAGGCAGCCTGCTCGGAGCTGAATAGATTTTTAAGAGCCATAGATCTCTTCCCTCAATAGCTATGCAAGGAGGGTTGTTCGGAGCAAAACACATCATACCTGTATTGTGTGAACAATCCTACCAGTGCTACCTTTTATTGAAATAACATTGGAATAAATGGTGGAATCAAAGTTACTGTAATTTACACTTGGGTAAATTATAAATGGACTTTGTCTTATCTATTTTGTCACTTCCTATGAAGTAGTTAGCAACATTAGATGTGCAGTTTTTGAGACAGCTGGTCTTTCCCTCAGACATGTGGACAAACATAAAGTTGCCCAAATGAACAATCCTGGCTACTCTTTATTAATTACATTTTCTGCTTTCTTACACTCAGCAGCTCTCCTCCCTGACCTTAACCACACAGGTCACTTCAAGCAGCTCCATCAACTTCAGGCTGAGACCTAAGGATCCCTGCTATCTACTTCCCCATGACTAGCTCCAAAACGAGATCTGAAAAAAGGGTGAAAGCAAGGTGAGTGGATATTCTCAAAGTGCAAAACCTGGGACTTATCTGATAAGTTGCTTGCCGTCATGGGCGGGGGGAGGGTGAAGGAGGCCGAAGGTTGAAAAGGGAAAAATGTGGTGTTTGTGAAGCAATGAATAAGAAAGCTAAGGAGAGGAGAAACCATTAGAGAAATTGAGGGGCTGGGGCAGAAAACACTAGCCTTTAAGGGGGAATTGAACATTTTCTTCTCTCATGCACATGCGATGCTTTTTATCATTTTAAATTCAATTTTTTATTTTCTTCCCACCCTTGACATTACCTGAAAGGCGAGTGGGTTAAGGAATCGCTATGCCCCATTAAAAGGATAAAGAGCAGAGAGACCCACCGTGCCCTCCTCGAAGGGAAACAGGGGAGCGATAGATAGAAATAGGCACTGAGTGATGCTTGCTGCCATGGAAATGGTGCTCGTGCTGAGAGTGAGACCCCGGCGAGGAAGAGGAGGAGGAAGAAGCTACATTAGAGGAACTCCACACAGAGCTGACGATACATCCCCAGAAGAGGGACCAGATCCCAAGCGTCCAGGCCGGCCGGCGAGGAGGGCTCCGTCTCGCGTGGATTCTCAGGTGCATGGTCAACGCACTGGACCACTACAGATGGGCAGTTTGAATTCCAGCCAGTGAGGAATAATGAAGTTCATGATGCCCAAGGGCCCATCATAGCAGCAGGAATACTTGCCCGTATTTTGGAAAGAGGGAGGAAATAAGCGCTTTCAAGACAGATGATGAATCAGTTTAAAAAAAAGAAAAAAGAAAAAGAAAAAAGAAATAAAAAAGATAGAAGGCTTTTAAAAGCTGCTCTTTCCCGGAGCTGAAATTTAGAAAGCCAAAGTCCACCCAGGTATAGCAACCCTCCTAGGGAGCCCCGGAATGCCACACATGTCAGGGGATGCCCGGCGCGGCTTCCTCCTGATCTCCAGGCGACTCAACTGCACACTCCGGGAAGCCACACAGAGGAAAGGTGGAAACGAAGGAAGGGGGGAGGCAGCAGGAGACCCAAGAAGGTTCAGGTTAGTTTATCCCAACATCCAGGCAGTTTGAACATTTTTTTTTTTTCTTTTTCCACTTCCATGCGATGCACTGCAGAACTGCCAGGCAAAAGGGGGCTGCAGGTGGGAGAGTTCTTCGCGTGTTCCCGAAGTCTCGGTGGAAGGGCGCGGAGGCTGTTAACCCTGAGCGTTCTGGAAGGGCGCCACGGAGCAACGGCTTGCGTCCTGGGTTTCCCAACTGGATGAAAAGCGGTAGCAGCAGTAGCAGCAGCAGCAGCCGGAGGAAGAGAACAAGAAGGACCGGAGGGAAAGAGGCAAGGACCGGGAAGCCAACGCGGAGCAGCCACCCAAACCAACGTGGCCCTGGGCGGAGAGAGGTGGGTGGGCGAGCGGGGGGGACGCAAGAGGAGGTGCCCGGCAGGCGGCAGAAGTGGCGGAGAGGCGGGCGGGCGCCTGCAAAGTGCGCGGAACCGGGAGGCACAGGTGAAGTGAAGCGAGGAGTTGGGGAGCCAGATTCACAAATGGGCAAGTCATATGCAAATAGCGCACTCCCGAGAGCAAATCAGTGCAGCGCGAGCGCTCTGCCGAGGGACTGGCTGGCTCGGGAGGGAGGAGGGGCCCGAGCGACCCGGAATCCCGGCCCTCCCCATTCAAGTACACGCTCGCTCGTCTACACCCGCGCGAGCCTCCCGCGCACACCGCTGCCCTCCCCGCGCTCCGCTCCCTCCCAGAAGAGTGAGCGTGTGTGTGCGCACGGATGAGTGAGGCCGACAGACCTACGGACGGACGCTGCGCCTCTCTTTCTCTTTTTAAATCACCCTTTCCCTTCTCCTCTCTCAGGCGCATTAAGCCAAATTCGGATGATTAAGGCACCTTTTACAATTTGGGAAGAAAAATGCAGGCTGTGGCTAAGGCTGAAGTAGCCCCAGATTGAAATAAAAATAAACCCCTTGAGTCAGCAAGAGCGCCATGGTGCCGCCCGCACGCTCCCCCTGGCCAAGCGGTCAGCGCTGTGCGGCCACTCTCCCCGGACCCCACCAGCAGAGAGAGAGGCGGGAATCTGCGTCCTGTCTCTTGACAGTGAGCGAAAGAGGTGGCCTGGGGACCCCGGAGGGTGAGGGGTTTGGTGGCTGGAGGCCCTTCAAGAAGGTAGCTTCCACCCCCCTGGTGGACAGGACGCTCTTGGAAATTCAGGTCCCAGAGGTTAGCGTCTGCGCCAGCTGTCCTGGTCAAAGAACTTCAGAAGGGGCGAGGGCTGCTTCTGCGGGCGGAAGACGAGTGGCTGGCTCGCCCTTGACTGGCCTGGGAGGCGCTGCCCCCGGTGGCTGAAGCCTCCGGGCATCCAGGGCGCTGGGCACCGGAGAGCGCCGCTTTTACATCCAGGCTGAACCTGCAGGGGAGAGCGGGAGTGACAGGAAGAGGGTTGGCGCGCCTGTCCTGGCCATCTGTGCCTCCAGGAGGAAGCTGACCCAGGGCTCTGCCAGAGAACAGTGACATTCTGGAGGATGCGGCCTCCACCCCCGCCTCCCCCGTTCCCCCGCACTCCGCATGATGAGAGCTGGAGGCATAAACCCAAAGGGCAGCCCTCCTAAACCTGGGGGAGGGGGGCAGGGGGATCTTTCTAGCTTTGATTTCCTCCTTCATATTCACCTTGGTTAAAAAAAGCACGTTACATTTGGGGGGAGGTAGAGGGAATAGTACTTGATGGTTAAATCATATATATACTACATGATACTTGCTGGCTAAATCATACATCTATATGTCATATATAATCATATATATATCATAGATATATAATCCTATGTATATTAAAATGTATCTGTCTATATATCGTATCTTCATGTCTCTATGTCTCTCTATATATAATATTTAGGTGGCGTCAGTCTTTTAATAAAGAGTTTACAGCACCTATTATACACCCGATCTCAATGAACATTTCAAACTCACTGAGAAACAAACAAACAAACAAACAAACAAACAAACAGGGATTAGACAGTCCTATTCATCCTTGGGACGCCCTGAGGAGATGATGAGGAATCAGCATTTCTAGCAGATAAACATAACAAACTTATGGATGGTTTGTCTTCAAGGTCAAATATCAAGTCCAGTTTTAACATTTATGGCCGTGATTTGGTATTCTGAAATCAGTATTTTAAAGGTCCACGCTGCCTCATGGTAAATGGTGCACAGTCATCCCAACTGGTCTGGTTCTCAGCTCTATGGGTGATCTGGGATTCACAAGCCTCCAAAGGACATGGCCTTCTTTCAAGGTCTTTCATGCCCTTGCGTAATGGCCTTAAACTAGCAACACGTACCCAGGAGCACCACAGCGAGCAAGGGGGGTGGTTTATGGAGACTCAACTTAAACCTGTTTCCTCCTCTGTAAAATGTGGATAACGCCGTCCCTCACGAGGTTCTTAGCAACGTTAAATGAGATAATGCATATACAACATCTGGCTTACCACTTGACAAAGGGTAGCCACACTCTCTGTTCAGTAGAAAAATAAACTAAAACTCCAAGAAGGTTAAGTATGGTGTGGTTAGGGCCATATGTTATCAGTAGAAAGTTAGAAACAAACAAAAACACCTTCCTACCCTAAGTATCTTCCCTAAAGTAGATGATAATTCCCTATCAATCCAACTTCTCCTTAATTTAGTCCCCCAGATGGATTTTCACTGCCCTTTGGATTTATTCTGTGTCATGGCCTTCAGTGGACCTAGATGACCTGACCCAGTTCTACGGCTCCACCTTCTGCCAGGGGACCCCTCACTTACTACTCTCCAGTCTCCCAGACCCTCCTTCTGCTCTTTGTGTCAAGTTCTTTCCCAACCTGAAGCCTCTACACTTGCTGTCCCCTCTTGTAAGCAAGACTTTTTCCCAAGATTTTTATGTGACTAGTTCATTTCACATCACCTCCCCAGAGGCCCTCTCCGGCCTTCATCTAAACTTAGCCACCACCACCCCTGAAAGGCCCTTATCCCATTACCTTGTTCCATTTCCTTCACGGTACTATCTGCTTCCCAAAATAATTTTATCTGTATTTTTTTTGTTTTTTTGGTATTCTAACTCCGTTAGTTCCCTGAAAGCTGAGCCTTTGTCTTGTTCTCTCCACAGCCTCAGTGTGTGGAGGAGTGGGTAGCACATAGTAGGAGCTCAGTAAATATTTGCTGAATGAATCAATCCAGTGAATCAGTTGCCAGTCTCACAGACCCACGTTCTTAAAACCATTAGTTTCACTGACCCACTTATCTGGCTTCGGTGACATCGATCCCCAGGGACATGTATTTCCAGAGTCGATGAGTTGACCAACCCATCCACTTAATATTTTTCTTCTTTTCTAAATTGGCACTGAGTGTTGGAAATTCTGTTTTTGACTTCGTCCCGAGGAAGCATGGGAAGCTTAGATGGACCTTTCAATTAATTCTCTGCTAGGCAACAAAGTGAAAATAAATCATTAATGCTGTACAAAATCTGGAAATGCTGCTGGTGTGTCACAGCTGGAACTATTCATTTTACTTGTCATACTTCTAATTTATTTATTTACTTTTTGCCGAATGTCAAAAGAAGTAGCCACGGATTCCGGTAAGGCTGATTCCATTTGGGGACCCAGGTGAATACTGAGAAGACATTATCAGAGGATAAATTCAAGACTGGTTTACTTTTCTTCTACCACTCCAAAGAGATAACCCACAATTATCCTGATAAAAATGCATGTTCTTCTCCAATTTAACACACTGTTGAGTTTTGTTTTGTTTTGTTTTCATTTGTCTTCTATCCCTCCTATTTCTCTAGTCCACATATTTCTCTGAAACTTCTTTTCTAATTCTCATTCTTCTCAGGCCTGTCAGAGTTTACATTAGGCTGACATATGAAATATATGAAATATATGTATTTTTAAAAGACTTTTAGCTCCACTGGTACCTTCTAAACACTGTCTGCAGCCAGAGCCCAGCTGAAGGATTTGTCAACACCTGTGCTACCATTGAAAGCTCCCCTCTCTCCTCCTAAGCTGTCTTCTCTAGTGCACTCCTTGAGTGAGAGCATGCCGTCCAAGATGAAGATGAGCACTAGATAAGATACCAAAGAAGAGACACGGGTTTAAAAACCTTATGCTCACCATTGATTTAAAGCCAAAAAATACAAATAATTTCACAAGAACAACCACACTTAGCTCCACTTGGACAGACCCCCACAACACGCTAAACAGACTTTTGGGAACCTAAGGTTTCTGAGTGGAATGTTAAAACTATCAACCAAACCAACCAACCAAACAACAACAAATCAGCCTATAGCTGGATTTGCTTGCTTCAGAGCTGGGCTTCTCTATTGCTTCAGACTTTAGGATGGGCCATTCTAGATTTCCTCTGCCTGTTTCAATCTCCATGCTTCTTCCCACACTCCAGGAGGGGGTCCCAAAACAAGGTGTGAGAGTCCTTACCCAGCTGACCTCTTTGTCGTGCTTTGTTCTGCACCTCAGCTATAAAGTAGTCTGGGGAATCTTTTGGCTTCTAAAACAGGCCTTGTGATAGCATTTCATGGTGCCAGGAACCCTAAGTGAAGTTGCCCTGTTGGTCTCGCAATGCATTTTGTGTCTGCGTGTGTCCGTTGTCACTTGTACAGACTCTGACGTTATGCTTCACTGCCAGCAGGAGACACCTGTCAAGTTGTTTGTCGCTGGCACATCTAATATGACTGCAGAGACACAGAGAGTACAGAGCAGTCTGTTTCTGTGTGAGCCCTAAACCCTTAGGCGAGGGCCCTCTTTTTCTAAATATGAAGAACAGAAATCCTTAAGTTCTCACGGTTCATGAAAGGTAAGTTTAGGAGGAGGAAAGATAAAACAAAACAAAACCAAAAACAAACAACAACTGAACTCTCATAATGTAAAATGAAACAAAATTTCTGAAAAATACAGGTGGCCCCTAACACGGCTAACCGTTAAACGTTGCTTTATTAGATGTCAGATTTATTTATAGCCACGGAATTCATCCCTCTGCTCATTTAAGAAAGTGATTCTGGAGAAAAAAAAAAGCAGATTTTGATTATGTTTTCCACTTAGGGGTATAAAGGAAAAGCATTATTCTTCTAAGCATCACTTCTAAATGTATTTGATTTAAAAAAAAAAGACAATGGCATCCTTGGATAAGTTTAGGTTAGAGAATGTATCTATTACTTCTCTTCCATTAACTTAGCATTCTTATAAACGTCCATACTTATTCTCTTGTCCTCCTTGTGGCTGAAATGGGGATATCAAGAGTTTGGATGTTAAAAAATTTCCTTAGGAAAATTTCCAAATTTCTTCGGTTTGATCAATAGCGCTGGGATATCTACTTCTTTAGAATTTCACACATTTCTTCAAGGATAATAAAAATATGAAGTGCTCCTGGTAAACCTTAGCCATCTTCCTTTGAAGTCCAAGTAAAACTATTTTATCATGGAAGCAAATTTTCCTTAGTCTCAAGGACAGAATTCAATTAGTTACTTGTAAGGATTTGGGCATTTAAACCCCTGTTAGTCTTCACTAAGCTTACACTGGGTATCAGGGATCTAAATTTCTCATCTTCAGCATCATGTAAATCTTTATCCAGTTTTAAGGACTCGAACAAAATGAATCATTATTATACAATAACAGAATTAGTAATATCATTTGTATGTTTATAAGGTAATTACCAGATTAAAGATTTAGAGGGCACTTTGAGAGTGCATACAGATTTAGATCCAGGGCTCTGGTACTCAAGACTTCCTAGGTTCAAACCCTGATTCTGCTTTGTTAGCAGCTTGTGAAAATGTTGACAAGATCCTTAGCCTCTTTGTATCTCAGCTTTTTCATCTATAAACTAGGACTAATCATACTATCTATTTAAAAGGTTTGCTGTGAGAATTCAGAAATTAATATATGCGAAGTGTGTATAAACGGCGCCTGGCACATAAATCAATAATCAATAAAGGTGGGGGAAAAAATCTTTTTCTCCAAATGACTCATTTTTTTTAAAGTTATCCCTCTAGAGTTTTCTCTTCTTTTTGATGAAAATCTGAAAAGGAATGAATAAACAAAAAGGTCCCCTGCAATTCCAAAATGTAGAATGTAAAGTCCCTCCCATGTGTTGCCTGACGCATTGGATTCTCTTTGTCCATATTTCACAGAATGAGGAGCAGCTTAGTCATGCCTTTTCTCACAAATATCCTTCGAGCCAACTCCAAAACAATACAGCTCACCATGGTCCCAGAGCCAGATAATAAGAGCGACTGAGACCCAGCACTGTTTGATAAGTAAAAATTTTCCTGTACAGGGTGGAACCCACACCATCTCAGTCTGCTTTGGGATCTGGAAGGTCTCTCTGGCTACTTCTCTTTCCCATTTCTTTATTTTCTTACTTTTTTCCTTTTTAATAAACAATAAATTCTAATTATTTAGCCTTCCCCCTAAAAGACATCCCCTCTAAATCTTTTAATAATTTCCATTGGATTTATTTGGGTATTTTATTATTATTATGTAAATGTTTTATTTCAAGTTATTGTGACTGTGTCTCTGAACTAGGTTCTACTCAGTATAGAAAGAAACAATTACTTGGTGCATCAATTCATCTACTTCATGAACATTACATTTATGCTAACTATGGATAAGGCACCAGATAAAGTCCTGGGGACTCAGAGAAGATTTAAGGCCTTAAGAAGTATATAATTTAGCAGAAAAAAATAAAAAATAAAAAAAAACAAATAAAACCAACCATAAACTCTATCCGTATATACAGTCTCCAAAATACAATGTGATACATGCTAGAATAAAGGCATAAATGAAGTATACAAAAGAACAGAGAATTGAATTAATCCAACGTAGGGAGAGGAGGTACTATCAGGACTATCAGGAGGGTATAGACAAGATGGCATGTCACCTGAGTGTCGAAGGACTAGAGTTTAAATCCTGTCTACTACTTATTGGCCGTGTGGCCTTGAGGAAGTTATTTTATACTCACTGAGTATCTTCCCTCTATAGTATAATTATGAATAATCCCCACCTCACAGGATTGTTTTGCAGGTTAACTAAGAAGATATATCTGAAAAGAACATTGTAAATATTCGGGTTCATTATTATTATGAACCTCGATGATTTCAAATAGGAGAGAGATAGGAATATAAATTACGGAGATTATCAATGTGAGGTGGAACCATCCACGGGGCAGGGGGGGGTGTTCCTAGAGGAGGCAAACCCTAAGCTTAACTTTCACTTGTCACTTACATTGGTAAAGCCTGAGTATTTCAGAAAGATGTCAACTTTTCTTTTCACTCAAAAAAGAGAACAAAACAAAACAGTGCTTCATGGGATAAGGAAAGGCAACTAAAGTAAAGGGAAGGAAAGAAAGAGAAACGGAAAGGGAGGGAAGGAAAATAAAGAAGGGGAAAGCAAAGGCAGGGAAGGGGAAGGAAAACACACACGTTGGAAGCTACATTCTTTCTCTCTAATGACAGGGTTGCCACATTAAGAGATGTCAAATAAACACCACGTAAATAAAAAGTTACATTGTAGCATAGCCAGTTTTCCTTGCAATTTTTTCCATGCAATTACTTCTCAGATGCTAAAATACCCACTGGATCTGATTTATAAGACTGTGGTTAATTCTGGGAAAATCATCGTTCACACATTCATCTCATTCAAGTGTCTATCTCACTCACAATTTGATGAAGGGTACATCGTCTAAGATAGGGGTACAGAGAGCTAACGCAATTGGCCACTTTCCTCTTGATATTATGTAGTTTTAAGTTTACTGAGAGAAATCTTTGAGAGGAATAAGATGCATGTTCCCTGAACAGAGGGTACAGAGTATTATCTAAACAGCTCCAAAAATATTTACGTGAAGGGCAATAAGGGCATTTCTCAGTGGTATTGAGAATTTAGCATTTTCCAGAACTAACGTTGAGGTCAGGGGAATACTGTGATGTAAGTTTATGTCATAGTAGGAGGAACAGACTGTTCTTGAAATAGATAAAGCAACATTAAGATAATAATATATCAGCATTGAGGATACCTAGGTCTTCAAATCTACCATTTCCAATCTGGACAGGCAGTATTAGTTGTTTTTTCCTATCTTCTGTTAACATTTGTCACATTCTGTTATTATCAATTCGGTTCATATTTGGGTTCCCTACATGATTTAGAGAGGAATCATGCAGGGAGCAGGCTCCTGGTCCTAGGCTCAGACAACTTGATTCGTGGGGGCAGACAGCTTATGTTCAAGTCTCTGATCTATTCTTTACTGGCTGTGTGACCTTGGGAAAGTTACCTAGCCTCTGAAAACCTATTTTCTCATCAGTAAAAAGGAGATCACAATACTTATCTCCAACTTAGAACAATACCGGACGATATGAGACATTCTGTGGATGCGTGTGGAATAGCATTGAGATGTGTTTAATTACTATATGAGAACATTTTTTTCTGTATACAAAACAAAATACTCCAAAATATGCAAGCGTGTCATTATAAGGAAGAACTTTTCAACATTTGGAGCCATTATAAAATTGGAAGGATTGCTTCATGAGGCAGTGGGCTCTCCAACACAGGAAATGTTCAAATACAAAATGTCTTTTAGGGACACTGAAGTTACTGTTTTGCAGTAAGTGAAAGGATGGAGTATATAACCTATAAGTGTCTTTTCAAATTTATATCTAACACTGATTAAATTTCCATTTTCAATTTCTCTTTGCCCTTTGCTTCAGCATTTACTTAAATATGATGGCCTGGCCTTATTTTGAGGCTCAAACCCAATTCCTGAATACTGCAAAAATTATAGCACACTCCTATTTATTAAAACCTCATACACAGTGGTGAGAAATCTTAAACTTCTGTACAATGAATCTAGTATTATTTCATTAGAACTGCATTTTTCATCTTTGCACGCAGTACGAGTTGTCTCTAGACACATTAACAATTTTATGTTTCTATTTTAAATACCAAAGTTTGTTGTTGTTGTTTTCCACTAGCAACACCTACATAGCTGCTGTTCCTGTGATCTAAGAGGTCATTTTCATTGGTGGAGAAATCATTGCTATGGAGAGAGTATGCTGACTTGCTTGCCCTATTGTCCTTTTACCACCCAGCAGGGAATTCTGGCAGACTGAACATAAATAAAACTAAACCCCCTCAAATAAAGACATGTATCTTGAAAATTCTGGGACAAAAAGCAGAACTACTTGGCCAAGACATGGCCATTCCTTCTCAGGAGCTGGTATGGACAAGAAAAAGAGAGTTGGGTATTCAGAAGACACCTAAGAAAATTGCAGAAACTGAGATACAGAGACAGAGAATGACTTGCACAATATCACACACCACTTCAATATCAGAATAAACTGGAAAATTCCTTTAGAATATAACTCTAGAGTCAGGCATGCTTGGCTCCTACAGCAACATCAACATAAAATAAGTTTATAAGAAAAATAATAATCCAGTAAGAAGATAACCCACTATGAGAGAGTTAATAGACACAACAATGAGAGAATAAGGAATCCAAAAATGTAGGCTAATAGAACAATTTTTTTAAAATTCCAAAATAAATATAATTAAAATGATTAATAAAGAAATTATGGAAATCACAGAGGATAAAAAGGATATTGTGATAACTGACAGATATAAGAAAACTAAAATCTTTTAAAAATGTAACACAATGATTTATTTTATTTATTTTTAAATATTTATTTATTTTAGAGCTATTGCGAGAGAGTGAGGATGAGTATGAGTGGGGGGAGGGGCAGAGAGAGAAAATCTTCAAGCAGACTCCTTGCTGAGCGTGGATCCTAATGTGGGACTTGATCTAATGACCCTGAGATCACGACTTTAGCTGAAACCAAGAGTCCAGCACTTAACCAGCTGAGCCACCCAGGAGCCCTTTTAGTCAGTGGCTTTATTATATAAATGACGCTGAAGAAAGAACTAGTGAACTGGAAGACAGAACTGAGGAAACTTTCCAAAATATAGCATAGAGATTGAAAGAGATTTAGAAAATATAAAAGGAAGGAAAACAAAGCAAAACAAAAAAGTAGCCACATCTTGGTTCATTATAGTGACATCAAAGAACACCACAACTAAAATAAAAATCCTAAAATCAACAGATTACTTTTATGTACAGCTCACAAAACAATGAATATAGAAGCTTTTGTAATGGAAAAAAAAAATATGCCTGTCAATCTAGATTTATTTATTTATTTAGACAAATAATCTAAGAGTGGAGGCAAACCTAAGACATCTTCAGATAAATGAAGTTTGAGAAAGTATACCACTCATAGATTATCACTGGCATAAAGCTAAAGGATATATTTCAGTATGAAGAAAATAATCCCAGAGAAAAGGGGTGGTATTCAAAAGGCAATGGTGAGTAAAAAGAAGTAATGCAATACGGCTAAATCTAAGTAAGCATTATGTCATTGCTATTACTACCACCACCACCAATGGCTTGTTTGTGGTAGCTGTAAAACAAGGATAATAACCAACATTTACTTAATGTATATGAGCTAGGTATTAATTATCGTCCCTATTTTACAATTAGGGAAAGGGAGGCATAAATTCTGACTTGTCCATACTCACACAGCTGGTCAATGTTGAGTCAGGATTTGAACCCAAGACATCTATCTACTGAATATATGGTCGAAATCACTTTACTATTCTGTTGCTAAATGGTTCATAAGTAATGTGTGCAACTTCTAAGCCATACCTTAAAAGTCTGACACTTGCTTTCTGCTTGCTCTACTCCTCTTTTGACCCTTTCTGGAATGTGGATGTGGAGATGAGACAACTTTAGCCATGTGACTGAGAACATTGACATATTTGAGTTTTTGTTTTTAGTTTTGGTTAACATTTGCCTGGTATGTTAATTAAAACATTGATTTGGCTGTTTTTAATTGAAACCACATAACTATGTTTAAACAAGACAGAAGGTTCCTTTCTCTCACACAGAAAAGCCTAAACTGGTAGGTGGTCTAAGGCAGCATGGCTGAGAAACAAGAGAAAAGCAATCTGGGGCTATGGATGACCTAGAGAAGCATAACTACCATGTTCTTAAATCAATATTCTAACTAATACACTTGACAAATATTAACCAAGAAATAACAGATTTGTAAATATTATTGTCAGACAAAATAGACTATCACCAAAAGCATCATATCCTTAAAAAAAAAAAAAATTAACCCAGGAGATACAACAGTCCTAAATCTGTATGCACCTAATAACATAGCCTTAAAATATAAAAGCACATATTGATAGATTGGAAAAAATGACAAATCCATGATCAAAAACCACACTAAAATTAAAATGTATATTTCATGGGGGTATATGTTTTTGTTTGTTTGATCACTGTAAGCAGAAAACAAAAGGCTATAGCTAGTTTAAACAACATAATTAACAGACTAGAAGTAATAGACATAAAAGGAATAGAGAATCCTATCCTTTCAAGACATGTGAAAAAAATGCAAAAAAGTAGACATGTATTAGAATAATAAATAAATAATCATCAATAATTACATTCCATATCATCTGCCCACAATGCAATAACAGTCTAAATAATTTTTTAAAAAATCCACACCAAAGGAATATTTGTGATTGATAAATGTTTTCCCATTTTATCAATGAGATGAGATAAATGAAATAAGTAAAAATAATAAACTTGAATGAGGTAAATGTCTATGTGTGCTAAAAAATAATTCCTTGGCCAGAGAGATCAAAAGTAAAGCACAGGGAATATAGTCAATAATAAAAACATTATATGGTGACAGATGGTGATTACACTTATCATGGTGACCACTAAGTAATGCACGGAATTGTTGATTCAATATGCTGTACACCTGAAACTAATATAACATTATGTATCAATTATACTTCAATGATAAAAAAAGAAAAAAAAACTAATTATATGTCCTTAATTATCTATGTACACAATGAAATAATACAGGGATGCTATCAGAAAGAGACTTGTGATCAAATTCTTCTAATTTTCTTCCTTTTTTTATAACAATGTTCATCACAAGTTATCCAACGTGTCAAAATGTGTACTCTATAATGAAATAAAGCAAATGGCATACAAATGATTATCTTAGAATGTTGGCTATTTGATAATATATACCTGTTGTGCTCTCCTGTACAAGACTTAAGGCAAAAAAAAAAAAAATCTAGGTTTTCACATAAATAACTTGTAATGATATACATCAGAACTGAATTATACTCAAAGCATTGCATAGATCTTGATACTTATTACATGATGCCTGGGCAATTTACACGTTAGAGATTAAAAATAGTTATGTTCACTATATGAAAATGGGAAAGACCACATTAAATTAGTAGACAATCTACAATATATTCCATACTCAGAAAACTTGTGGCTATTCAGAAAACTATTGAAGTCTTATGAAATATTAATAAATAGGTGTACTTCCTGTGTTCTTGTCTCAAACAACAGCCAAGTTCTTTATCTCAGAAGTTGCTCCCTTCCCTCGGTAGGTAGAGTGATTCCCCAGAACATTTACACCATTGTTGTAACTATTTTGTGAATAGGGAAGAGGTTCATTTCCTGAGACTGACAGTCTCTACTCCAAAATTCAAGATCCTAACAAAATCAACTAGAATTAAAAAAAAAAATACTGCTCAACCTGGAAACTAAATGTCAGGAAAATGCATTTGACGCTCTCTTTTGATCCTCTCTGAGTAAAAATCCTGGAAACAACATTCCAAAAGAGAACTTTGATATGAGCAATATCATCAGTAACAATGATGAGTACAGAGCTTACTTTTAAGCCATAAAAGAAAGAGGAAAAAAAAGAAGACAAAAAGCATTTATATATAACTTGGAGTTAGAGAAAATCAGAAGGCTTTTAAAAAGTTATACCAAAAGAAAGGTCTATCTTTGTCCCTTTAGACACAGTTTTGAACTAATAAAGAAGGGACTCCATTATGTATGATTTCCAATGTTTTAATGTGGTATGGTTGAGAGAGATATTGTCATGGTGGTTTAGAAATGAAAATATCTGGATTTTAATCCTTGGCTCTAACATGCATGGCCAGACATTAGGCAACTCACTTAACCATAGACTATGTTACAGAGATTCTCAGGTTTTTTTTTTAATTTAAATTTTTGTAATAGAAACTGAGGCTAACAAGCTAAACAGCTTTGGGGTAATACCTGCTGGCATGCTTGTACCTACTATTTATTTTCCCTGCTGTATCTTACTCCTGCTTGGCTTGGCCAACCATCCATTTGTTAATTTCAAGCAAACAAATGTAGATGCATTTACTGTGGATACCTTAGGAATCAAGAAAATAATTCACAAGGAAGGGTGGTAGAAGAGGGGCAGAAAGGCAGAAGCCTTCAGAAAATATTTCTTAGCCCAATTCAGGCAGAGAGTGAGCCATTTCATCTAAGGGAGTGTGTCTGTGTGGGAGTAAAGCATCACAGAGGGAGTCATCATGCTTGAGAGATGTAATTTCCTAAAATGTATACTTTGTTGGTGTGCAGAAGATGAACAGAGTAAGGTCGGTGCATCCAAAGAGAGAAGGACAAAAGGGCAGTGTACTATTGGGTAGTTCTGAATATTTTTAGAGGGTCTGCAACTCCGCTAATGAATGGGTTTGACTCATTACAAAATAAATAAGCAGCTATAGAGTTATGGTGAAGCTTTAGGAATAACAACATGTAGCAAAACTTGAAGTTTTGAAGTCTCTTCTTGAATGTCTCTCTAATTTAGCTCTGCTGGGACAAGGGGAGTCAGGGGTGGGTGTAGAATGGGTGTTGCTTTGGAAGTTACTCACAGGATGGTGGTTACTAAATGTGATCCTGGGGGAGCAATAATAAATTTTAAAAATTACACAAAATTCTTGGCCTTTTCTCTTCAGCCCCCACTCTCCCACTACTGATTAAAGGAAAATCAAGAGTAGCAAAAATAGTAACCCCCAACTGCCCCCACCCCCACTTACCAGATGTGGAAGAGACTTTTGGTTGCTTGATTTACATCATATGAAGATGATTACAAGCTGGCCCAAAGGGAAACAGAAACTAAAAATATTTATAAGTTATTACAATTTTTTTCTCCCCTAACTCATTCCCACCGCCAGTACATACAACATTTTTGACCAAAGCTCTTGATGACCAATGCCAAAGTTTATTTTCTTTTTTAAAACATCAAGTTTTCTTTTCTTTTTTTTTTTTTTAATACAGTAGTCCTCCCTTACCCACGGTTTTGCTTTTTGCAGATTCAGTTACCCAAGATCAGCCAAAGTCCAGAAGCAAATGATCCTCATTCTGATATATCATCAAAAGGTCAGTAACAGCCTAATTTCAAGTCATAATGCCTATGTCATTCACTTCACTTCATTTCATCATGTGGGCATCTCACATCATCACAAGAAGAAGGGTGAGTATAGTACAATAAGAGAGAGAGAGACCACATGTACATAACTTTTATTACAGTATATTATTCTATTTCATTATTAGTTATAGTTACTTAGTTGTATGTATGTAGGTATGTGAGGGAAAACACATAGTATACAGTGTTTGTACTATCCTTGGTTTTTCGGGCATGCACCGGGGGACTTGGAATATATCCCCTACAGATGGATGGGGAAGCACTGTATTAAATAAACCTCTTTGAGACTGTTTCCTTTAATAAGAACAGCTGCAAGTAGGTTTTATTATCAATTATAAATCCCCATTTTAAAAAACAAAGTATTTCATTCTAATTTTTGATAGGCTAATTTGTGTGTTTTTTGACATGGAGAGAACCTGAAAGATGTTCTCTCATTCATCTAGTTGTTAATCATTACTCTCTGCAATGTGTTTTATCAGTCTGGAGTTTCTTATGGATTGAACTATGTTACTCCCAAATTCCTATGTTGAAGTCCTAATCCCTAACGCGACTATATTTGGATAAAGAACTCTTAAAGAGATACTTAAAGTTAAATGATGTGAAGGGATAAGACCCTAATCCAATAAGACTGGTGTCCTTATAAGGAGAAGAAGAAAACACCAGAAGTGTGTGAGCATGGAGAAAAAGACCATGTGAGGGTAATGGAGAAGACGGCCATCTGCAAGTCAAAGAGAGAGGCCTCAGGAGAAAATTAACCTACTGGCACCTGGACCTTGAACTTCTAGTTCTAGATAAGAAAACAGTTTTGTTGTTAAGCCACCAGCCTACTGTATTATATTACACCGCCTGAACTAATATAAGGTTGTCAATAATAACAATGACATCTGTGGAACAAGAGACATTTAGATCCATAAAGAAACTTAGAGCTCATTTGGCTCAAGAGTTCTTAACCTGGAGCTCAGGAAACTGCTACAAAGAAGGACATCTCTGCACACCTCCAAAGGGGTGCCTTTTATACCTTAGTCTATGTAAATTGTGCCCCTTGGAGCTGTATAAGTCTACACTATATCATTATTTAGTGCATAATCTCTATGGATGAATATAACAGCCCTGAAAATGGTCTATAAAACTCCTTCCTTAAACTACATTCAATTTCCTTTGGGACCGCATGTTCTTTTTCTTTCTTTTCTTTTTTCTTTCTTTCTTTCTTTCTTTCTTTCTTTCTTTCTTTCTTTCTTTTTCTTCTTTCTTTCTTTCTTTCTTTTTTTCTTTTTCTTTTTTTTTCTGGAAAGAATGTCCAAAGATTTCTTCATATTTTCAAAAGAAGTTCATAACCCCCAGATGTTTAAGAACCATTGATTACTTAAAATCCCTCATTCACAGGTGAGCAAACTGAATGCTAGAAAGAGAATGCGCTCAAAGACGCATAAAAACACTAATAAAAATAAGATCCAAATTTACTGCCTCCTAATTTGATTGTTAATGTATTCTGGCTCATCATGGTTACTAGTGAATACGATACACACACACACACACACACACACACACACACAGATATCAAAACATGATTTCATAAGAGTTGAGTATTTCACCTGAACTCAGCTAGGGCAAAGACCTTCCAGCATTCCAGAGTGTACTGATATGTAGGCAATATTTAAAAGTTTAGCATGTTCATTTAGATAGTAAGGTTGGTATTCTTTTTTTAACTGATGCCCATGTTCATCCAGCATGGTATAAAGATGTTATACACTACAGCTGACAGTATGGAGGTCTCCATGCATGGGGCTAATAAGAGAATTCCATCTATGAATGTTAAGACTTGGAATTATAGTTTTTAAGTTGTTATGAATCTTTTTTTTTTTAAGATTTTATTTATTTAAGTTGTTATGAATCTTAAGCTAAAGTATTTGTGTCCTGCCTGGAAATGGTCAAGGGACAGTGAGTGATTAGAAGTCCATTTCCCTCCTGGTTCATCATTAGGCCTGGGGTCAAGCATATAGGCCAGAGAGAGTGTGCAGGTACAAACACATACACACATTTAAAGTGTGTAAATCTAACCCCCAGCTGCAGAGGTCTTGCATAATGAATCCCAGCAGCAGTCTTACAGACAGGCTCTAAAAGACAATAGAAAAGGAGGCCAAGGGCTGAAAGCCTCCTCCCTCACCTTGTACCTATCTGTGCTGATATCAACCCAGGAACCATCCACTTTCCCTAGGCCTCAGTGAATGTCAATAGCCATTTCCCTCCTGTGTAACACAGAGCTCTCGTGCTCTCTCTCTCTAAGGGCCTCTCAATGTGTGCAGCCCTCTGTCTGTGTTTGTCCTCTTCCCTAATTCCCAAAATGGAAATGACCATTTCAACTTTTTAACAGAAGTTTTACATCTCTGGCAAATACTTGCAAAGATTCTCCTTCTTCTACTCCTTTTTTACCATGTCTCCAAATTCATGATCAGAGAGCACCCCCTATCCTGGTTTGCTTACTGTAGGGGTTTATAGGCATGAAGAGAAATTTGAGAACTGGGCACTTCACTTGACATGTTCATAAAAATTGTGGGCAGGAGGGCCCAAGAGAATGAGAGCTGATTATTTGTTCATGAAAGACAGACTGACCCAGTCTTTCTTACAACTCACTTTATGCAACATATGAACCAGCATTCTGGGCCCTACCTCATTTTCTCTAAAAATTGTCTGCCCCTGTGTTTCCCTGCTGCTGCTTGGGATACCCTGAGACTTTAAGTTGAGCTCCAAAACCTTGCTTCTGTCCTCACTCCCACCTGATTGGCATCTGAAAGCCACACAATGGGCATTTGGGAGAAAGGAGAAGCAAGAAGTAGGGAAAAAACTCCTTGACCACTAGCACACTTGCCCCCCTGCTGCCACATTCTCAAAGCCCCTGAACAAACTATGGCTACAACTTGGTCTTTGGAGGCCAAGAGAATATATGGTGCCGAAGGAGAAAATCTACTCCAGAAGGTTAAATCACAACTTGGAGTCCTCTATTCTCTAGGCATGTCCTCAGTCTCTCCCCCATCCACTGCACACACCGCCTCCCTCCCCACCTATGGACTTTGATCTCACCCACCTTCTTTCTGGACTGTGCTTGTCCTTCTATCTATTTCAGGTAATTAAAATCCTCAGGCCTATCCCCCATGTTTCCTCTTCCATGAAATGTCTCCCAATCCATAAGTCAGAACAAATTTCTCCTTCCTGTACTGATACTGAATTTCTAGAGGGGGACCAAACAGATTCTTTCCATGACGCTACTCTGCATACACGCCTGTCTTCTCTCCTTATAGAAGGTCTTGGCTGTGGAGACGGCATCTCACTTAACTCTGCTCACTTTCTGGTATATACAGGATCGGGTGCTCAATACAAAAGTGTCAAGTTTAACTGAATTATGTTCTGCTTTTACGTTTATTAACCACCAAAGCCCCACTCCTTCAACTTCCATCCCTCCCCCTTCATCTCCCCATCCCCACTGCTTCTATTATTCTCCCCCAAATATACCCAACTCTCCTCTTCACTCCATCCCTGAACATTCCATCTGGAACCTCCCCATATCTGGTCCAGCTGAAGCCCCTTTCTTATCCTTGAAGCCCCTCTTCACTCCCACCTTGACCCAGATACAGAAACTACTCTGACAGGAACATCTGGAGACAGAAAGTTCATGGCTGGGTAGCCCATATCTTGTTATCAACTCTGCAGTGGTAAGAAATGAGTTGTTAGTACCCTAAACTAGAATTCCAAACACATCATCCCTTTAGAAAACAACACTTCCTCTTTAGAAAACACTTTAGAAAACACTTCCTCTATGGGCAGGACTCGACTACAGTAGGTCTAGACTAGGATACTGGGAATGTTCAGATGAGCAGGTAATTTGAATTCTGGAAATAGCATATATTGCATCTCTGGGAAAACATAATCTGAGCTCTGAGAATTCATCAAGTAACTTTTGGAATATAACCCTTTTGAAAACTGAGGCCTGCCTGCTCTTCTGTTACGCTGTGGGCGGCAAGTGGGGTGGTGGTATGACTATGATATGGAGCTTTCTATTTTTGTAACGTGGCAAGGATGCTGAGGAATTCAGCCCCCAAACTGAGAAATGCAGAATAGCACCAGATACTAAATCATGCAGAGATAATATACACCTATGTTGTAGGTGGCTGTGGGGGTGGGGGTGAGGGACTTGTCGCAAGTACTCTTTAACACCAGTCTATTTCCTGGTTTAGTCTAGTTCAGTGGGCCTGAGATGGAGGAGAGTTTTCTTTTCCGTTTTATTTTTTCTTTATGAATGACTTTATTTTCACTGCTCTATTAAGGCATGCCATCCTTCCTACGTGTCAGGACCCCAAGATTTGTCTTTTATGTTTCATTCTTACAACATTACTCAATTTTAGCTAGACCCTTATAAAACAGAATGTGGACAGATATGAGTCCTCTTTAAATACATAGTGTGTTATGTGTATTTATGACAACACGGCTGGCAACTCTTTAAGGCAAAATAGTAAGGTAGACATATACCTTCGCATATCACAGATATTAGAATAATGTGAAATAGTAAATTCATTTACAAGCCTTGAAGAAATTTTAGGGCAATCCGTAAGTAGTGTCATTCATTCCATAGTTCAAATTCATCAGCAACTGCCCTCTGGTACAGTTGAGTGAATGGCACAGAATAGATAGGTAAAGAGAAGAAGGGTATAGGAGAAGGAATTAGAAAAGTAAAATAGACTTGATTCTTACCAAGTTCTAACTTCCCCATGTACTATACTGAAGATAGCTCACTGCTCCATCTAGAAGATCCCAAAATATCAATCTTGGACTCAGTTTTCATTCAATATTATGACTCCAAGTTGAACAAGAAAAACTTGGTATATGTATATATAGGAAAAACTAAAGCATTACTCTATTGATACTAGAGCCCCAACAATGTTCCCTGCACAGAAGGATCTTAGAAAAACCCTAGAGAAGCTATACCTTTTGCAACAGAACAAGTTCTTCATTTGAAAGACAGAAGTTTTCTATATTTCTGTATGAGACAATGTGGATCAGAAGGTAGAAAAAAAAAAAAGGTTGGAAGCAGAGCTTAGAAGAAAAACCAACACCTCCCCTCCTATGACTGTAAACAGCAGATAAGGAAGTCCAGTCCTTCTGACACACAGTGTTCCTTATTTAACACCATAAAAAAAAAGCTCACAGTCTCTCCTGCCCTATCAGGGGACTAACTAAAGATAGGACACCGGGACCATTTTGTAAGTAACCACACGGTGACTACACAGGCTGTGATTCTTCTCTGTTTGGTTGCCTCTTATCTCTTTCTGCAAACGTGTCAACCTGGGATGCCTGCAGAAGAACCTAGAAAAGGAAAGGCAAGGAAAAAAGAAAAAAACAAAGAAACAAAAACACAAACCATGACCACAGTGTCTCTCAAAGTCGGTTTGTTTGAAGGACATCTGATCCCACTGCGTTTGATATACCAAACAACACCTCCATTCTGTTGAACTCCTCAAAGGGAGAGAGGTGGGGTTGAAAGAACAGACCAGGTTTCCTTTTCTAGGAATGCTACCTGCACTTAATCACATACCCCTCTTTTTTTTTTTTTTTAAGCTACCTGTTTTTTCCCTGAGGTGAGTGTTTTTATTTGGGTGTCTGATTCACACAAGGCAGTACGATGAGGTAAGCCCAAAGTCGTCTCTAAACAGAAAGGAAGGACCGGTTTAGTAAGTTTGTCACCAACAATGAGCCAAGAGTTGAAAGCTTGCTGGATTCATTTCCACACAAAACCTGAAGAAATAAGCCTCAGAGAAATTATAAAACAACAGCTTTTGGAGCTCCTCTAGTTATTAAGTAACAGCACTGAGATTTGAATTAAGGAAAAGAACTGAGTCTGAATTTGTAGAAACCAAAGGAGAACAGATTGTTTTAAAATTTTTTATGGCCTTCTGCAGAGAGTTTTAAGCATGAATGTGATAAGAAGACACCAAATGAGCTGGTGGAGGAGGGCGAGAATTTACTATGAGAAAGATTAAGAAACTGATGCTACAAATTCCGAAACTAGAAGCAGAACTGACCCTACATTTGGATCCCAACTGTTATTATCTTCAACAGGTCAATTTCCTTTGTCTTATAAGAAATCTTTGACTACAAAAGATTCAAAACATTATAAAAGGCAATAGATGTGACGTATTTTTTTCAGTCTGTTTTAGGTTAAATAACAGAAAAGTTTAGAACTGAATTTGAAGAATCATTCATCTCATGGTATAATTTCCTGGCTTCTTAGTCAATTTCTCAAGGAAAATGTGATAATTCTACAGGGAGTAAGGATTCCGGATGTTCCTCTTGCTTCATACATTTAAAAATCAGATGTTACTTGCGTCTGTTAACTTGCATTAAGCTCATATGATGGCCTCCCCAAGTTATTAGGTCATTTCTTCTCCTAATTTTTCTTCCCAAATGCACAAATATATTCCAACATGCCTTTGCTGTTGATAAATGTTTCTTCACGACAACCATCCACTCCCAGTACGATGCCTTCACTACCACCCCCATCACCTTACTGCTATCAGGGATAAGTTCACAGAACTTCTAGCACGTGCCTCTTTAAATAGCTGACATCTGGAGGAACTATCTGATACTTGTTACTTACACTCCACTCAGCATGAACGGAGGTTGGCAGGGAATTTAGCAGCATGTCTTATTTTTAAAATATCTCACACCTCCCCCACACCCTCCCTGCCTTCAGAGAGAGGTTTAAGCAATACGCTCTTATGTTCTGCTGCATGAGCCTACCACCTTCTTCCCAGACATGCAAATGATTTAAAAGAGGGCCCAAAGCTTTGATCTAATGCCAAGGTGGGCCACCCAAATTAAATACAAATAAGACAGCAGCCAAAATTTCTTCATTTCAGGGATAAACTAAGAAGTGAACTTATCAACCTGAAGTCAGTCTCTACTGCTTGTTCTCTCTGTCTCTCTCTGTGTGCCTCTGTCCCTCCGTCTCACTGTCTCTCTCTCACACACACACACACACACATACACACACACACGAGCTTTAAACATTGCCTAATAAAAATCTGCCCACTCTTTTACTGCAATCATTCCAAAGGAAAATCATTGGCAGGTTAAGAGAATTAAGTTGACTTGACAAAACTAATGGGACTTGACCTGAGAGAAAACCACCTGCTTTGCTTCTGGCCGACTAGGCTGCCCCGAAACTACCCTTCCTTCTTACAGCTGCTATGAGGTCAGATGAACAAATATCAGCATGTTAATGCTGGATACTTAAGCTCCTGGAGGATCTAAGTCCCTAAATGGTGAAGACGGCCCCTGATACTGATTTAGTAGCTGTTCTTCCGGGTCTCAGAGCTAATTTAACTCAGAGGTGTGTGGAGGTGCTAGGGGGCGCTCTACTACAGGAAATGGCATTGGAGACATAGCATGGAGTCTGCAGAATTGGGGAATTTGGTGTAACTGCTAACAGCTCAATAAGGGTTATCACAAAAAGTGGTGATACTCAATGATGACTAATAACAACAGTAATTATTATTAGGAATAGTGCTAATAAAAACAACTCCAAGAGTCTGAGAATTTCTCCTTCCTTGGAATAGCTCACAGTATTTTATGAGATCAAATTCTGTTTTCATAACTTTCCTTTAGGTACCTGAACTGTTCTTTTGGGAGAGGGGTGTGTATGTGTGTGTGTGTGTGTGTAAGAAAGAGAAAGACAGAGAGAAGACAGACCAAAAAAAGAGGGGGTATATATTTAATGTGGAAAAACAAAGTATTCATCCTCAAGCAATCCAGAGATAAAGTTTTGTCTTTTCCCTTTCCAAGAGTGAGTATGATATTATTATTATGGACTCTCTAGTTATTTGCCCCAGATTCCCCATTGCAAATATTCAATCCCAGATTCCAAATGCTCAAAATTGGGTAAATCTGGTTGAATCATCTTCTGCTTTAAAAACAGAGGATACCAATCTAAGGCCGGACTGTCAATCAGTTTCTTGAACAGACTTAAAATCCATTGTCTGGAGAAGAAAAAAATGTACCAGGCAGTTATACATAATTACCATCTCATTGGTCTTCAACTACCATGTCTACTGTGTATCAATTTCAGAGTCTATGATCCTTGCATATAATAGGGTGTTGAAAATTACACTAAGCATTTGGAAATAAGTACAGGATAGTAAAAATAATTAACATTTTTCTTCTTACTACATGTCAAATATTATAAGTGCTTGATCTTCCATTTTCTCATTTAACCCTGACAACAATTTACAATAGCTACAATTACCCCCATTTTTAAAGGAAGAAATTGTGGCTTAGAAAGGTTAAGCAACTCAGCCAAGGTTACACTGAGATTAAATAGCAGGATTTGAACCTCATGTCTCTGGAAGTCACGCTATTGATCTGTACCCTATTCGGCCTTTTAATAATTACCCATGAAACATCTGGAAATAGTAAACAATCTGTATGTATTAGTTATCATTAGCCAGGATAATGCCCTCATGCTAGGATGATCTGACTTACTATGGAGAAAGCATGTGTACCACTTGAATGCTGGGGAAAACTCCTTTGCAGTTACAGAAGCTAGAAACATGGTTGAACCAGATGACCCGTGCCACTTCCCAATAGTGTGACTTTGGGATTCTTTCTGTGCAATGAGTTTAGGGGAATGAAAGAAGACAAGTTCCATTTCAAAATAGGGTCAGAAAATCCAGGACATCTTCTAGAGAAAAGAAATAACTGAGTTGCATCTTTGAATGAGGGATGCCTTTTCCTTCAAGGAAATGGGCCTTATATCAACAGTGTCCTTTGGGGGGATTTGGGAGTACAGGCAAAATCATCAAGTAAAAGCCCATGAATAATGTGAAAGAAGAGGTAGAATCAAGAGACATCTCTTTAAACAAAGCCACAAACAAAACAAGAACTATGCTTCCCAAAGCACTAGCAGGTGTTTGTGTTTTGTTTTTAACTTGAGTTCCCCTTCTGAAGCCTGTAATGTAACATGATTTTTTTTTCTCCATGTAGTTCTTTCTTTTCCTTTCAAATGATTGCAGTTGAAGCAGCCTGAGGCCAGCACAATAATGAACTTTGCCTGCGAGACAGGAGTCCTCGATCCAATGTTACGGCAACTTCCTCTTGGCCTGCTTGTGTGCTCATCACCAGTTTAATCCTACTTCAGCATAAATGATCAAAGCTTCCTCAGGAGGAAATAAAGAAACACACTTAAGGTCTCTCCTTCCCTGAGCTTGCAAAGCAAAGTGAAGAGATTAAATATTCCTTTGCGATGTCTAAAACTGTCTCTGAAAAGTTACCAACGAGTCTCATTAAGTAACAGTCAGCAAATGAGATGATTTTCCCCATTTCTTGAGACCAACTGATCTTTCATTTTTTTCTTTAACAGGTCACAGATTTCTGAAAGTGAGTTTCTGCCACATAGTCCTCAGGATCAACTAGGATAAATAAAACATTCTTCGGGCATCACCGCACACATGCATTCTTGCAGCTGTTATAGCAACATGGGCCATTCTGCTGATCTCTTCTCTGGGTAGGGCTGACAGCACTTTTGGAAAAGAACCTTCAGGTTGCACCCTGGGTGTCCTGAGACATACACATGGCTCTCAGACCTTTTATGCCCTCTTGCTTTTAGGAAGAGAGGAGACGAAGAAAAACTTAATTTATACCCTGGGATAGAAACAATGAGAAATGGATCTGTTCATTTTACAGTCTTCTTATTTTTTTAGATGCCGTCATGCTGACTAAATATAAACAAGTCCATAAACTAAAACCATGAAGGTATCAATGTATTCCACTTAGAAGAACTCTGCAATTTGCTGCAATGCTTTCAGCACCCATGTGTTTGATTAGCAAGACGTCCAGTCTTGCCCTAGGATCTCCTTCTCCACTTATTTCCTTTAGAAATTCCTGAGTGGGAGAAGAGCCTCTTACATCTACCAGATTCTAATCCCTTGTTCTGGAGGCTGTGCCTGTACTTGAAAGTCCCCCCCCCCCATGGAGCTGGCAACCACATCCAGACTACTGCCTTCTAGGGCCCTTGTCTTTCATAGACAGCAGTAAAACATCTTCCTCCCATCCGAATGCAGTGCTTTCAGAGGCCTCTCCCACGGAAGAGCAGTAAAGCTCCTAGTGACACTTTCTTTCTTTACAAATAACCTTTTCCCCCAAACCCAAAGACAATACAGGGAAAGAAGATCCAAGATATTTAGAACGAGCTTCAAACTTGACCTGGAAACACTTTCTTTCTTCAACATCCTAGTCGTACTACCTAGTCTAACTGATGGGTCAGGTTGTATCTTCACTGGTGATAAGTCTCCCTTAGGAACCTCTTCTGATCTCCTTTTGGTCTGAGCTCCTTGGGGACCTTCAGGTCTTCACACAGATCTCTGTGTGACTGAACTCCATGGGTTCCATGTAAATTGATGCATGTGGCTGGACAACTCTTGCAGTACATTCATTTTCTTGACAGTTAAAAAGTTCCCCAAATATTGTATGGCAAGGGGGTTCCTCTTTGCAGAAAACAGCAGGAAGGTGTGTTCTTGCTCCATAAGCTGGTAGAATACTCTTATTCCTGACCTTACCAGCCCTTACTCCTCTATTGTGTTTGTCATTGGTTTGGAGGTCTCATTCACTTCTTTCAGTGCTGTTCCTGCATTATCTTACTTTCCACTTCCCTCTGAAATCCAGTCAACTCTCTCTTAGACCTGAAGTATACCTGCAATTGCCCCTCAACCTCCACCTCCCTCACCCCATGACACACATACACACATCCTGTTTCTATTCACCTTCTGCTCTCTTGACATCTAATGTCCTTCACACTGATCTTTAGGGAAAGCATATATGCTAAAATGAGATTCTGCTGCAGCTTAAATAATTGGCATGATGGGAAGAAATAAGATATCAACCATAGGATCTCACAGAAATAAGAGGAGGGAACCCTGTTTTCCATATAAATATCTCTGGTAATTAAAAAGCAGGGGGGATGACAGAAATAGAGTGAAAAACAAATGAAAAGCAAAGAGATTTCATTTCTAAGCCTGGTAAGTCAGGAAGGTTCCTCCTGTGAAGGATCCTTATTAAGATGTTGGAAGATAAATTCAATTTCTGGTTATTATGCATTAGTGTTATGCCAATCACCTTGACATCCAGATGTACTTCATTTGAAAAAATGGAGTTGGAGGCATCTGATTTACCTACTCTAATGGGCAAGACCTTTGGTTAATACAATAGGCTAGGTAACTGCAGACTAAAGAAACAGTTCTTGTTTGGTGGAAGGAATGGCTACCCAGTGTGCTAAGTTCTAGGTAAGAGTATTGTCAAACAAACAAAAAATGAAGGTAATGGTGCAATGAACCTGACAATTTCTCAGTATCAAACTTTCCTTTGGTTTGTCTTCCATTACCTATCCTTTAAAAAATGTGTTCCCACCAAGGCTCTATCCTTAATGATATTATTCCATATTCTCTCCCTTGATGACCTCATATCAATCATCCCACGGATTCAGCTACTATTTTTAAGTAGAGGACTCCAGATCTATATCTCTAATCTCATCCAATAATCTGAGCTCTAATCACTTGCTGGATCTCTTTCTATAGATGACCCCAACTCACCATTTTCATTACTACTTTCTACCTCCTCTCAACCTTACCCCAAACTTAATGTATATTCCATAACTTAGCTAATGACATCACCATTTTTCCATTTACTCAGGCTAAAAGTTTTAAAATCATTCCTTGGTAGGCTCCTTTCCCTCTTATCTAAACTTATATAAACTACAGAATGGGCTATCTCCACAGTGCACTCAGCTCTAGCCCCTCTTTCCCATTTCCTGAACCTGATTCAGTCCCTCAATACCTCTTTGTCTGAACAAATACAAAAACACACTGATGAAGTTCTAAGTTGCCAGCTCTTTTTTGAACAGGGCCCGCTCCACAATTTCTCCAGGGAAATACTCCTAATGCGCAGTTCACATAATTTCACCCCTTTACTTAAAATCTTTCAGTGAGCATTCAATGCCTATATGCAGAAAGTTCCAAATCTGCAGTATGGTATCCAAAACCCTCTGGACTGTGCAGTATGGCTGGTATCTAGATAGGGGAAAGTGAGAGAGATAACAGACCCTGGTAAGCCTTGTGAATGATAACATTTGTATTTCAACCGGAGGTGACCGAAGAATCACCTGGAGGGTGTTAAGTGGGTGCGGAAATTGATCATCTGTGGACTTCAGAAAGTTCACTCTGGGGCTGGGCTACTTCAGAAGCATTTAAAAACATCACAAGCTATGAGGGAGTAGGGTGGGTGATAAAATCGTGAAATGTGAATTTCGAGTGTTCTTCATAGAGGCCAACACACACACACACACGCACACACACACATGCACGCAACTTAAAGCATTGCAATGTAAAATAATAAAGGTAGAAAATAGAAAAATTCCCATATTTTTCAAGAGCTATGGACATAAGGCTGAAGAGCACTATATATGCAAGTTAAAAATAAAAAGCTTATTTATGTAAGCAAAATTTTGGAGAAAAACATACAAAATGTGAAAAATTAAAGTAGGGAATGGATCTGATGAAAAATGACCAAAAATAAGGTAGCTTCCTAGCCTTTGGCCATTTCCATTTTAAAATAAGACTGAAAAAGTTTGAAGGGAAAAATATTTATTTTTGAATCAGAAAAAAAAAATAAGGTGATGATTTTCTGCCAGGGAGAATATGTGTGGGGAACCTAGTTAGTCTTTCCTTGCAGAAAAAGACCTACTGTGGAAGGTCCTGCGGATGAAAGGGTTTGATGGGTTTGGGGAAAGTAGGTCTGCGAAATGAGGACATGGACAGATTGTTCTCCTACTACTGCCTATTAATATGACAATAGACATTTTGCTAATTTTTTTCCTTACCTTCTTCTTGATTTAGTGACATTTAATGTCAGAAGTGAGAAGGAAGGCTGCAGGACTTAGAAGCAGAATTTTTCTCTGGGTCCATAAGCTGAAAGTCTTTGATTATTCATCTTTAATAAGGAGTAAGGATATTTAGGTACTGGAGGGATGGGGAATGTAAGCAGACAGCATGGAAGGGGAGGACCATGAGATAATAATACGTAACAAGTCTAATTTGGAATGCCCTTTCCCTCTCCTTTACCACATAGGCTGCACCATCAAATGACTCCCAAGTTCAAGCAGGTGAAGCAAATGCATGAAGTAGGCTGGACTTCAGAGTTCTCGTGTTCAGGCATTTTCACATGCAGTTATTATTAGAACTGGCCATCAGCTGTGGTGCTGGTGAGGTGATGGGAAATGCTGGGGCTGCAGCCACCTGAAGAATGCCTAAACCCACTTCCACTGACTGATCTCTGGCAAATTTCTGTGTCATGGCAATGCAGGCCCAGTATTGTGCTGTCCTTTGATTTGCCAAGAGTAGCGAATGATTTTCATTTGTATTGGCCATATCCCATTTTCAAAATGTTACTTCAAAATTATTTTTCAACCTTGTTGGAACAA
Organism: Ailuropoda melanoleuca; assembly: GCF_002007445.2. Lineage (NCBI taxonomy): Eukaryota > Metazoa > Chordata > Mammalia > Carnivora > Ursidae > Ailuropoda > Ailuropoda melanoleuca. The sequence continues at coordinate 19,432,822 of NC_048231.1, read as the reverse complement.
ACAAAACTCATCTGTCAGCCCCGTCCAGCTCTGCTTTATACTATTTGCTGCCACTAACTGCAGAGCAGAGCAGACTTAACCTGTATCTTTCACTTCCTGGGACTTCTATTTCCTTTCAAAATGCCTAAGGTTTCAAAGCCACAATGTGAGAAGAGACAGAAATGTGTGTCCCGAATGACTGTTCGCATATTTGAGGACAACGAGGGAAGGGCAAGCTTTGGGCTGGGTAACAACATGGCTGCATTTGACCAGGTGGAATGGACAGGTGGGTGTCCCAGGCACACAGCACGTCAGCAAAGCTCTGGACAGAGGTCCTACCACCACCATTTATACCAAACACTCTCACTAAGGGCACTTCATTTGATTTCTTGAAACTACTCTGTAAATGAGAGAAGAAGGCATGTGTGAAATTCTGGAACTGGGAAAAGGCGAATCAGGCTGGATTAGAAATCTGAGTTTCCTTGGCCAAAATCATACATGGCTAGGTGACATCATTTCAGCTTAACAAGGATCAGAAGTAATTCAACTCCCGTTGTAATGTTAGCTATTTGATCCAGGCACGGGAACAGGCTACTTTGTGAAAAGTCTCCCTTACACTATCAATTTCTCCTATAGGAAGAAAGGAATGGGAAAAATACATAAAAATTCATACACTGCAATGTTTGAACTTTTCCTCTTCTTTTCTTGGTCTTCTGGTCTTTGTGAAATGCTTTGAGAGGCAGAGCTATACTTTCCAAAAGAAATGACAACTTTACGAAAACAAAGTCTGACTAGAACTAAGCTGACCCGCTACCCCTGCAGTCCTTCCTGTGCTAGTTATCCACGTCATGCCGCTCCTGACACGTTACCAAGCACACGGCAGTATCCCTCCCTCCTTCTGCCCCACCCTCGCTCCCTTTTCTTTTTCTTCAAAAATGTTCTTGGTGTTTCTGTGTGATGGATGCTGTCCAGAGATGAAAGACCATGGACTCCAACCTCCTCACAGACTAGTAAAGCAGGTGGAAACTGAAATGAACAATGAGAAATCAGAGAATGGGATCCAGCACATAACACGGGCTAGGAATCCTTGCAACAAAAATGAAACTCATCATTAGAAACAAGGATATTAGGGGCGCCTGGGTGGCTCAGTCGGTTAAGCATCTGCCTTCAGCTTAGGTCATGATCCCAGGGTCTTGTGATCCAGCCCTGCATTGGGCTCCCTGCTCAGCGGGGAGTCTGCCTCTCCCTCTCATTCTGCTCCTCTCCCAACTCATTGTCTCTCTCTCTCTCTAGCAAATAAATAAATAAAATCTTAAAAAAAAAGAAGGATATTAGATATCATTTATTATGAGTTTGCTATGTGCTGGGCACTGTGGAAAACATGTAATATAAATCATCTCATCTAGTCATGAAAATAGTTAAAATCTGGGCTTTAAAATTTACTGTCTTACTGATAAGGAAACTGAAGTTTAGAAAGGATGGATATCTTGACCAAGATTACAGAAGAACTCATTTATTCTCTTCTCTCTTTCTCTCTCCCTCCGCTCCTCCCTTTCTCTTTTCCACAGTCTCTGCGTGTCTCTGGATCTGCAGAGGCAATGACTTACGGCGTGTACGGCCTGTTACATGGTGCGTGGCAACACCGTAACTTCTCAATAATGGTGACTGTCATTGCTTGGGTACATCACAGAAGGCTTTCCAGGGGAGGCAGAGCTTGAACTAGAAATTGAAAGATGCTCAGGTCAAGTAACTGTGACATTTTTCATTTCATTTAATATTTATTAGGGACCCGGTGAGATGGGTATCATTAACCTCACCTTTCAAACGAGGAAGCCAATGCTCAGCAAATTTAAGTAACTGGCTTGGGGCCAGAAAGCTGGCAAGCTGGAGGCTTGTGAGTGGGACCCACCTGTCCTAGTTCAAAGGCTAACTTTCCGCTGTTACATCTCTGCCCTGACGGCTTTTAGACCCAACAGCTGAAACCCCTAATCCTTTAGTAAAAGCAGAGGGAAACACAGAAGAGATACCAGCTTCTTGTTAATCCTTTTTCCCTGAAGTATAGGCTTTCCCTTGGAGAGATAAAAGATACGTACAAATGAGTAAAAATCATTGCCTATTCAGTAATGCTTCCAATATGTGCTTGTATCTTCTCAAGTAACTGAAATAATTACATGAAAGAAAGGAAGGGGAAAGAACCTGGTGCAAAGTGTGTGTTTGCAGGAAGGTCTTCTTAATGAGCTCTCTGCTCAGTACATTTTGTTGTCTGTAAAGGAAAGGTGTGAACAGAGCCAGTGCAGATCTGCTAAGAATTAGTCCAACTTGCTCCCATCAATTACACTGAATTTTCTGGCAAACCTCTCTACTGCTCATGGGAAATTTCCTGACAAGATGCTAATAAATCTACCTAACCTTGTCACCCCCCCCAATATGCCAAATTTGCAGTATTCAAGATAAATAACATTCATGCATTATAAGACTGAACTTGACTTCTCAGAATTTCCATAAGCCTCCGGCAGGTTAACGAGTGATTTTTTTTTTCTTTTTTTGTCTCCAGAACATAAAAGAAAATGCTTGTCTTCAGAAAAGCACCAAATTGGCAAAGTGTTTTGCTGGTGGGCCCATTTGAGATGCCAGGAGCCTGGGATTGGGAGGGATCATGGTCACGTGGTATGTGTACAATACAGCGCCATGTTGGAGAAGCGTGCATCGAATAATGTAGAGCACTGGATAGATACACTTAAAAAAATCTCAAATGCCTAGATCTCATGACCCATCTGCCGATATTGAAGCTGATATCTGTAGGTTTATTTTCTACCCAAATCATTAACTTCCAGTTGCAGAAAGGAAACTCATCAAAAGTTAGAAGCAAGTGTATTGCCCAAGGGCAAAAGTGATTATTGGGTCCAAGAAGAACAGGTAGCTTTGCTTGGTGATGTTCCTAGGTGATACACCACGGGTAATGACCGTGGGGCATCTTTGCTAAGAGCTGAGCTCTGAGGCCAGAGAACATGGGTTCAAATCTCTGCTCTGCTTCTTGCAAAGTTTATAAAGTGAGGATAGTATGGTGACTAACATAACATAATAAAAAATTATTATAAAAAAATAAAATAAAGTGGTGATAGTAGTAGTATACTTTCCACTGGGTTGTTTTAAGAATAGGATTCACTTTGACAATGTATGTAAAGCACTTAGCACTCAGTCCAACACATAGCAAATTCTCAAAAATAAGATTAGTTACTTTTATGTAAGCCATATTCTTAGCCAACTTCCCATAGGAATCCCCCACCTTCCCAGGCCAGCTGAGCCAGCTGTCCATCTGCTCTATTCTCATGATACTCTGCGGATGCCTCTGTCACCACACTTAGCAAATTATATTATAGACCATGCCATTGTGCTTGCTTCCTCTTGTAGATTATGAAATCCTTAAGGGTAAGGGTCTGAATTTTTATATTGTATTCCATTGTATTTATCTCCTAGTTCCATATAGTACCTAGTACATGGGCAGTCATAAAAAAATGTGCAAATACATTATCTCATTTTACTCCTCTGAAACACAGAAAAGACTAACATCTCAACCTCTACGTTGAAAGGGCAACGGAATAAATTATTATGCTATATTTATGTCAAATAAGATTCTTCTGGGTTTTTTCTCAGTAAAATTACGGGAGGAAAGAGCTCTTAAGTTCCTATATGTTAATACTATAATTACCAATGGTGGATGGAAGGATGTCACACTCCATTGTAAAATAGCCTCCCCTGTTATTGTCCTAGTAGAGAAAGTGCATAATGAATGAACCACAGGTTCCTTCTCAGAAAATCCTTCCTTCCAGGCAGAGGCTGCAAAAGTACATTTGGGGGGTGCAGGGCCCCCAGATGAACTAAGAGGGGTTTTGCCCTCAGATTTCCCTTCTATAGCTAAACTGTGAAGGAGACAAGATGCCCTTCAACAGATGACTGGATTAAGAAGATGTGGTCCATATATACAATGGAATATTACTCAGCCATCCAAAAAGAATGATTTCTCAGCATTTGCAGCAACATGGACGGGACTGGAGGAGATAATGCTAAGCGAAATAAGTCAAGCAGAGAAAGACAATTATCATATGGTTTCACTCATTTATGGAACATAAGAAGTAGGAAGATCAGTAGGAGAAGAAAGGGAAGAAGAGGGGGAGGTAAAGAGAAGGGGGAATGAACCACGAGAGACTATGGACTGGGAAATAAACTGAGGGCTTCAGAGGGGAGGGTGGTGGGGGAATGGGATAGGCTGGTGATGGGTATTAAGGAGGGCACATATTGCATGGAGCACTGGGTGTTACACACAAATAATGAATCATGGAACTTTACATCAAAGACTAGGGATGTACTGTATGGTGACTAACATAGCATAATAAAAAATTATTATATATATAAAAAAAAAAGATTTCCCTTCTCACACTTCCTAATGACCTTGGCAGAAGAAAGACTCGACAAGGAAAAACACAGAACTAAAAGGAAATCCCACTAGAACTTTCAACAAAATCGCAACTATTCTCACCTGGAGGTAACAACCCTTAATCCCACTTAGGTCCAAGGTAGAGTAAATAAACTCTACCAAAGGAATCCAGACGATATACAATTAAAACAGCTCACAGAGTTGCAACTATTTATCTGAAAGATTCTGAACATTCAGCAGAGGTGGCGGACCATAGGCAGGTATTCTTCTAGGTTCTGAAACGTTCCCCATTAAACCAGTGCTCATGCTGACAGGTCTTGCACATTTCTTCAGCTGATCTTCTAGGATCTGGGCTTTACCTTCCCATAAGCATAAAGAATTCTGATCAGTTAAAAGCCTAAGCTTTGTGTTCAGACAGACCTGGCCTTGAATCACTGGATGTGTTACCCTGGATAAGTTATATGCCTTTTATAAGCCTTGTTTTTCTCATCTGGTAAATAGGTAGTAACCAATTATCTACCTTACAGGGTTGTAATGAGGATTTAATTTAATTTAATTTTATCTTTTTTTTTTTTAAGATTGTATTTGTCAGAGAGAGAGAGCACAAGCAGGGAGAGCAGCAGGCAGAGGGAGAAGCAGGCTCCCAGCTGAACAAGGATCCTGGGATCATGACCTGAACTAAAGGCTGATGCTCAACCAACCGAGCCACCCGGGCATCACAATGATTTCATTTTAAATATGAATGTGAAACATATTAAAGTTTCTGGCACAAGAAATCCTCAAGAAGTGTCACTTCTGTTGTTGTTCTTGTTTTCATCACTATAGACTTTGGTATTATCAACTATTTTCTTGTTCCATGTAAGAATGGTCCTCCAAATCTTCCCATGTGACACCCCCAACCATAAAAATACTGGTTGGATAAAAGACAATTGTTTTTACTATAGGGTCCCTGGGATTTGTGCCATTTCTCCAAGTAAATTCAAATGTGGTTTAAGGAAGAGGCTGTAGATTTTGTAAAGGTAAATATATAGAGAGAGAAGGACACACACACACACACATACACTTTTTAAATTGTATTGCATGGACCCAGTTGGGAGAAACAAGATTTCACTTTTAGATTCTTCACCTGTATGGCACAGGTATAATGAAAATGCCTGTCAGGGAAAGTAATGTGTTTAATATCGCACCAGTCTTAAACATCAGCAGAGATTTCTGTGTATTGCAAATAATTCCATCACCTGCCCATATTACACTGCTTTGTGTTTTATCTGTGGTAGGATGATATCAATATGTCAAGCATGAGGAAAGGATGTTTTATGAGATTGATGTGGGGAAACACAATGACAAGTACATAAAAAGGGCAGCCAAAGATGCCACAAAGTTGTCAGAGGAAAAGGCCAGGATCGCTCACGGGTGTGCCCTGAGTTTATTCTTTCCCCCACAAGGGTCCAGAGACTGTTAAGGCTGCCTGTGGCCTTGATCAGGGATTTTAAGGAAGATAAAACAATACTGATTTAAAAAAGGCCTTTTGGCAACTGCTGAGTGCCTGGTTGGTGAATTGTAGGTGAAGGATGTCAGGCAGCCTATGGGAAACAAATATAAGTGTTCCAGGGTGAATGAGGGAGAAATTTGCAAGACCCTGATTTTATAAGGTACCATGGAACAAAACTTCTCTGGGACCTGGGTTATAACTGGAGGGAGGAAGGTGGATTTTTCTAGAGAGAAGGACTTTGCATGTGGAGAAGTAAAATAGTGATTTTCAATCTGGATGGATACCATTTTTTTTTATTACGTACAATTAAATTCTTACTCTTAGTGCCCTATGTTTCACCTTTGTTATCTCTTCCCTTCATTTTTCTAGCAGCCTCTAAATGATCACCTTACCTTTCACCTCTTCCTCTTTTATTTCCTCTGTATAACCAATGGTCTTAATTCCCTTCTATAAAAGTCTCAGCTTCTGTAGCCAAGATTCAAGGACCCACACTATGTCCTCGTTGTTATTATTTAGTACTCCTTTTTATATACTGCACACATAGAACCAAACTAACTAGTTTATATTCCGGTGTTAATCCCACACCTTTTCCCCTTTGTGTACTTGCCATGCTATCCCCATTACTTCAAATGTCTTCATTGTATGTCTTCACCTAGATGAACATACCCTTCAAAGGACAGATCAAATAGAATTACATCCACGAAGCCTTCTCGGATTACTTCAGATTGAAAAATTCTTTGTCTCTGAAATTCCATGACAGTATCTCACTGATCTGTTTTTATTTATTTATTTATTTATTTATTTATTTATTTAATTCTAGTCATTCCATATAGGTACTGAAATAGAAGGTGTTTGAGGGCAGGGTCTAAATCCTTAGTCATGGGTCAGAGAGGGAACCTGGCACAGAATGGCTCTTAGTAAATACTTGCTAAGTGAATTCTAGTATATCTTTTTACCCACTGTAGTGCCTTCTACAGTGCAAACAGGTGGTGCTCAAAAAATAACTATTGATGAAATAGATCAAGTTAGACAAGTCCTGAAATGCCGGAGAATAGCTTTATACATAAAAAGAAGCATGAAAAAGAAGAGGGGAAAGGAGGGAAAGAGGGGAGGAAGGGGGGAGAAGGGGAGGAGAAAGTGGTGGGACAGGGGGATCAGAAAAAAGGTTCACCTTCTTTCTTGGGCCACAGACCCAAACATGCAACTTGCACTCCTCAAGTGTTGCCTATCCTAGTGGGAGAAAATGCTAATATGTACATATGAACAAATAGATGGAGAATTGTCAGATGTATAAATAAATAAGTTAGTGATTGAGGTATTTGGTAGATAACTAATCTAAGTATTTATACTCTCAATCTGTCTACAACCCGGACTTGCTATATAATTCATTAGGCCGAGTAAATGAAAATGTGCAAAATGTTCTTGCTTAACCCCACATCATTCATTCTCAGGTGGTGGGAAGTAATAATCATTTTAATTATACAATATGGATCAGGGAGTTTCCTTCTTGGCCCAAATCTTACAGCAAGCCAAAGGGAGATAAAGGCTTCCTGACCCTTTATCCTATGATGTTCCTCTTATTCCTATCCTTTACTGTCCACATAGTTTTGATGGCTACTCAGAAGTAGGATTTCTTTCCCCCTTCTTACACAAATATAGATATGCTAACTTTCATGTTGTGTAAGAAATGCCCTGAAAAGTTTAATGTCATTTCAGCTCTCATAAATCAAATTCTGAAGAGAAGAAATGCTGGGATGAAAGACAGGGTAGAAGTGGAGATTAGTACAGTTTGCATTTTTTACAACATATTTATTATCTTTTCAAAACTGATTATTTTTTTAAATTATGTGTGTGTGTGCGTGCACATAAGCTTACATAAAGCTTATATATATATATTTTTTTCAAGTATGGTATTTTCCAAATTGTGCTCCCAGGAGCTGGATATTAGTAAGTATTATATCAATGAATGTTATGCAAGTGACTGGTCAAATGAATTCAAGAAACCTTGAGTTAAAGTTTAAAATGTGTATGTACCATAAGACTTGGCAGAACCTTTAATTCCCTAACATATACAATGAATATCTAAGGGCAGGAACAGAATTCAAAAGCTTCCTAATACAGATCTTCCTTGACTTATGATGGGGTTATATTCCAATAAACCTATGATAATTTTAAATATTGTAAGTCCAAAATGCATTTAATACACCTAACCAAACAAACATCACAGCTTAGCCTTGCCGACCTTAAACACGTTCATAACACTTAGCCTACAGCTGGACAGACTCATCTACCACATCTAAACATCTAAAGCCTGGTCTATAATATAGTGTTGACTAGCTCATGTAATTTATTAACTAGTGTACTGAAAGTGGAAGACAGAATGGTTGTATGGGTACAGAATGATTTGAAGCGCACAGGTTGTTTACCCTGTACTGGGAGCTGGGGCTCACTGCCACTGCCCGGCACCGGGAGTTATCATACCACCTACTGCTAGTCCAGGAAAAGATCATTAATTCAAAAATCAAAGTACAGTTTCTAATAAAGACATATAACTTTCACACCATTGTAATGTTGAAACATTGTTAAGTCCAACTATTGTAAGTTGGGGGTCATCTGTATATTGTAACCACTGAATATCTTTCCCGCTCTTTATTCCCAAGGACCGCACCATAAGATTGGTTTTTAAGGGAATGTATGTTGGGCAACAGCAGTCTAACAATATTTTTCTTTAAGTGGGAACACCATTGTATCAATTGCCATTAGTGTATCTAATGCGGGGCTGAAGGGGGGGCCTCGGTAAACAAGGTTTGTTTATTTGTTTGTTTCTCATCACAGCAAATATCCTTTGGGTACCAAACTGAGAAGGCCCTATTCACTCCCAGAAGTCCCCTCTGTAACCAAAACAGCACTGCTCTAGAGAAATGTTCACACATTCTACAAATCTTTTCTCTCAAAATTATTTAGATATTTCCTTCATGTCAGGCCTTTAAGTAAAATAGTGACAAGTTTAGATAGTGCCGTGGTTTGATTCAAAAGAATATTAAGGAAAAACAAAAACATGACACCAAACAAATAAAACATAAACATGGATATCCAGTTTAAAAAAAAAGTCTCTTCACTGTTATTCCCTATCAATATTCAAGGACCAACATGTAACTTGTTACTAGACTACCTGGAAAATCTTGTCAAATTTAAATCTAATCATCTTTTATAAAGAGTTTCTGATTCTTTCTCTGTCTCTCTGTCTCTGTCTCTCTCTCTGCAGTGATGCTGGAGTAGAGCTTTAGATCACTCTAGTTTTGGGGAAAAAAAATCAAAGTTATTCCAAGGGTTTTATAGGTAAAACATAACCTAGTCTCTTTAAATGTGAACTGAACTGGAATCCACTCTAGGCTCTTAGGACCAAATCCTGAATTAGACTAGTTTTATATATGTCAATGCCCACAAAGTAAGAAGAGGACGGTGGATGAAGAGGGAACCCATTAGTGTATTTAGAACTCCCCAGTTCTCTCGTCCTAGACCCTGAGTCCTATCTCTTTTTATGTCTAGCACTTTGCACATTGTTGACGCTCACCACACATTTGTTGGAGGGATGAATGTAGACAGTGAGTTAGGGATGAAAAAAAATTCCATCTAGAATAATGGTCTTAAAAGTCAAATCCTTAATGAGATTTCAAGGCAATAAAGATTGGTAGACTGCTATAAAAACCTGGTGCTATACAGACTTACTGGTTAGTAAAATTGGCCTGTTTTTTTGTTTTTTTTTCTTCCCAGAGAAATTTAACAGAATTTATGTCACACAATATTCATGAGGATTAATGGTCTCATTTTGGGAAGGTACTTTGAGATCCCTGGAGGAAACATGAAAAGATTTTAAGTAGTTTATCTTTAATGAACCACTATCAGTTATCTAAATAGAACTCTGTTTCAAATGTTAATAGTATTTATTTTGCTGCATATTAAATACTTATCCATGTATGACAACCATTATCCACAGCACATTATGTCATCGGTTCAGATTTTACACCATGTACACAATGAGACTCTAAGAAAGCTTTAGGATAGCGGAAAGTAGGATCCTGTGCTGGACTTGTGTATCTGCAGGATGCTAATGGGGAAAACTCCTTCCTGAGCATCACAGGTAATCAGTTTATTCCCTGGAGCATGAGATCTGATTACCTTTATCTGTACTTCACACACATGCAGTTTATTTGATCTGTCATCCTAACTGAAAGAAATTCTGATGGGGTACCCGTGATTTTAAGAATTTCTCCAACTAGAAAGCAGGTGTCACTGAAAATGAGCAACCCATAAGAGAACCTAGAAGAGATGCACTCTAAGTTAATATTGAGAGTCTCAACAGCCAAGAAATATGAAGTGTTTTTCCACAGCATTCAAAGAAGACAGAAAAACATCTATGTGGGGCTGTATGACTGATGTGGATTTTCAAACTCTTAAAAAGAAAGTCCTCTTTTCAATACGATTTCAACATAGCAGATACCTAAATATCAACTCACTCATCCAACATCAGGTGTTTTAATGATGATCTTAACATATTTTTTTGAAAAAGGTCAGATGAAAGAGGTGACGGTGGACAGAGAGGATGAAAATGAGTGGCAAGGGGCAGCGATTCCAGATTCTATAGGACACAAAGCTGACCCATTCACCGTTCAGAGCTATAGTCAGATGAACACCAGACCTACGGCCCGGCTCTCTCGTTGTGTGACCTGAGCCAAGCTACTTAAGCTTTTTTAGCCTCAGTCTTCATCTCACAGAATATAAAATACTTTTAAAGGTTCTTCCCTTTCCAGTAATTTCCCTAGGTGTTCATGTTCTCTGAGATCAATAAGGAAGTAGCTAAATGCTAATGTCTTCTGTTTTCTTTTTCACACAGCTACTAAAATCTCAACTTCCCTCTCCTATCACCCCTCAACCTCTACTCTGCCACAGCCAGTTCAGCATTTCTTTCCAATGGAATGGCCATTTTTGTCACCCTGATTAGAGCACTACCATTTCATACACCAAAAACCTACTGCCTTGTGCTTTCAACGTGCTTTATCTGTTCAAACGAAGGCTTGCTTCTGGAACAGGCTAAACCACTGCTAGTAAGTGACAAAATTGAGAAGATATTCTTCTCTTTGGTAAATTAACTGAGAAGTCAGAACACACTGACTGTTTAATCATCGAATGTCTCTGACTCTTACCTCTTGGATCTGAGCTGCATGGAAACCTTAGTCCTGAGTATGAGGGAAGCGTGTCAAAAGAAACAAATTAGCATTGCCATCCTCCAACTAGCTGACAGGCGAGCACGAAACTATCCTATGGAAACAGTGGAATACTTTTATACCAAAATTGACTCTTAAATAGATGGTGAGGTAGGGCACATTGAGGGTATTTTTTCCCCCTTCAATTAACAGCTTAACTGTTTTTGCCACTGATCAAATCTCCCGCTTTGGCTTTGACTGAAACCTTTGAAAAAACCCCAATGCTATCTCAATCTTTTACATTTTGGAAACTAATTGTATGGGGGGGGGTTAAGTGGCAACTGGTCTCTTCATATCCCTAATGTCATTTCAAAGAGCTCTCTTTAGCCTCAGGGTAAACCTTTACCTAGTTCCCAGTTTTTCCCAGTGAAATGATGGGGAAAGTAAAGTCACAGAGAGTCAACAGAGCCTGATGGCATGATCCAGGAATCAAACTGTGTGCTCTGGGTTTGCAACACCTGCTTTGAAACATGCACTACTTGAGTGACTGAGGAATTAGAATCAAGAGATATTTAAGGGTCTTTTAAAATACAAATAAGATGGCCTGAATAAATGTAACTTACCATGCAATGGCTCTTGAGAGTGTATAAAGCACTCTTAATACTTCTTGTATGGTAAGGAAGGGATAAGAGGCAGGGTGATTATTGCTCTCCCCAGGTTACGGGGGAGTAAAATGAGGCTCAAAGATATTGAACAACAGCAGGAGGTCACGTTGCTCTGAGAACCCAGTCTTCTGGTTCAGAGGTTAAGAATCCTCTCTAGACTTCAGTGCTTGCCTGCATCTTTCAGAGAAAGTGGGCAGTGGAGGAGAGAATCACAAAGATGCTTGCTCCATGAATCACATTAATTAGGGCAATAATTCACCAAATAAGAAATCCCCTCTCACAGATCACCAAGGCCAGTGAACTTTCAATGGAATGGGCTTTGGGGCTGCAGACATACCCACAGAGGATTTGAAATAAACACAAGACCAGAGAGCAATAACCAAGGTAGGTAGTTTCAAACTGTGGCCCTTGCTTTATGTAGCTAATTTACATGGGTTGATGGCAAATGAGTGTCTCACTTACACCTGCAGGAACATAATGACCATTGCCTCAAACCCCCTCACCAATCTTTAGTCAACGGAGCTGAGACGCTGTGCTAGAATCTTCAGACAGACAAGCTGGTGGCTCTGAAGAGACAGACAGGGTCCACAGGGTTGCTCAGCAGCCAATAAAGGCAGGCATGTGTCTGTGGCTTGGTTTTGCTAGGCAGCAATGCCCACACCAAATTTCCCTCTTACACCAGGCCCCTTTCTTCAGAATTGTGACTCAAGAAATCTGCCCTAAATTTCCTTTGGGAGAGGAAAAAAAAAAAAAAAAAAGATGATGAAATATTTCTAGTCTATTGTGTGGTTTTCCCCAGAACCTTTTTTATCCTTTTCCAGATGCCAGTTTGAAATGCGCAGGCTGGAGTCCAGATACAAAGTGCAGCAGATTGCTTCATTTAGTTACTCTGAGCCTCATTACGGCCCACCTCTGGGTATGTAATCAGCCTTTTATTCACCTAACAGGATCATTCTCTAATAAGGTGCTCATTTAAAGAGTTTTCCCCCACAGGGTCCACCTCCCTGAGAGCTCCTGGGAGTGCACATAGGAAGACCATGCATGCTAAATATTCACTCATTGCAAACAAGATCCCCTCTCTGCCCAGGTCTTTAGCTATTCTGAGGCCCAGTGGCTGCATTAGATCTCCACAGGCTTGTCGCTAGCAGCACAAAGGAGGGGAAAGACAGAGACACACTAGGACAAGACGGACAGCTGGCAAGTGATATCGAAGCAGGCTGCTGCCCACTGGGAGAGCTGTCCGGACTTCCTGGGGTAATCCATCTTCCTGACACATCCCCTTCCCAGGAGTTAGTTTTCTCCAACATACTTTCTGCTCCTGACAACAGGACGGATCTGTCTTTACTCCTCCCTCCTACTGACAAGCTTCAAGAGTCACCCCTCGCCTGCCTTCAGCATTGCTCTTCTCTCATGACACTGCTATTTATCTACCACCCAATTTATTGATAATTATCAGAGACCTCAAGGAGTGTGGTGATTGGATAAAAGCATCTGGCGAGAGTTGGCCATTTGATTTAAAGTGAGGTTGAAGGGACAAACGAATGGGAAATGACTAAACTGAGGCTCCAAACAGAATGGACGTTTCAACCTGGAGAAGCATCATGGATCGTTAAATTTTATTCTCAATAAACTATTTTAAAGGCACAGAAACCTTACAAAATAGTGGAGATTAGAGAATATACTATTTCAGGGGACCTCTAAAGGGAAAGAAAAGAAATATTCTATATTTAAAATGTTTATTCAACCAACTATCATGTCAATGGGGCAAAAGGAAAAAAATAAATAAATAAACAAACACTATGCTGGCAGTTAGATTAACCTGGCTTCTAGTCCTGGCCAGGTTGCTAAATATTTGAGATTTTAAATCTCTTTTTTAACCACTCCAGAGTTCCGTTTGCTAATCTCTAGGAAGGGGGTTGTAATCGATGATCTCCTTGTTCCATTCGAGGGCTCTCACTCCAGCCGGGATCTCATTTCAAAAGTGATATGCATGAGAGTATGATCCACAGGCCATGATTGCTCCCTTCTAAACAAATTAAAAGGGGAACTTCAGTAAATGTGTAATCCGGAAACAAATATGGTATATTTAAATTTCTAAATGTCTATCTACTTTTTGATAGGGAGAGCTTTCAAAGCTTCCTAGGCTCAAAACCTAATTGTAAATCTCCTCTCTTTGGAGACCTCAGGCGGGCACCAGGTACAAATCAGTCAGCTATAGCTGATGTATTTTGCCAATGAGCCCAAGGCACAAATATATCCTCTCTCTCCATATATATGGAGAAAGGACTCAAGCTATGTTGGATGTGTCTTTATTTTAATTTTCTTTGCCTACCAACTGCCTGTTTTAAGACTTCTTTCAAGAGGCACAGTTCAGTGTCCTCTGACGTGAGGTGAGAAGCTATTTCTGGCGAAACAGTTAGGCATTAGACATTTGTCTTAGTCAAGTACCTGACTGACACTGGAACATCCAATATTTTGTTGCTTAGTCATATCTAAATTTAATGCAAATTTTTTTATATTTCACTAAGTTCCTCAAAGTGATTATTAATAAATTATTATTTTTTTAGATTTTAAACGACCAATTATTTCATATTCTAAAAAAAGTCTTCCAACTGTTCATTTCTCCCGCCCCGCATCCAAGAATTCAAGCGCAGGAAGGTTTGTCAGCGAGACTTAAACAACAGAGCCCCTAAAGGGATAGGCCCCTCTGTTAGCACTTCAGGGAAGGCAGCTGCTATCTCACAAGAGCTGTCTAGGTCGAGGAGATCACCACTATCAGCCCCACTGAGAACGTTCTCATCTAACAGGCAAACTCATTTGAAAAATGAAACATCAGGGCAGGCAAAAGAATTCAAATTCATAGGTCCTCCTGAAATATGTATTTTCTTCTTCCTTTAATGTGAGTATCCTGTTTGCTTTGACCTACTTAAATCATTATCTGAAAAAGGGCCTTTCTGCTGCTTTGGGGGAAGATGTCATTGGCATGTGCTTAACTGTCACATTGGAGGTCAGGGCTGGTCTCACCATTTGGGATATTAAGTGAACAGACTCCAGAAAGGGGGGAGAAAAAGAAAAAGAAAACAAAAAACCAGAGGGGCACCAGAAAGGGACCTAACAAAACATATATTGTCTTTAGTGGCCAGAATTTGATGGCCATAATTCCACTAATGGAAAGTTTATTCATTTGGGTTAAAATGAAACCCCTTGACATATACCAAATGCATACAAAGCTATCACAATTAATCCTTGGGTGGCATTTTCTTAATCAGACCCTTTCCAAGTAGTTACTCAAAAGCTGAGCCATAGTCCAACAAGACTCAGGATATGGAACGCAGATAATAGAAAAGGTAAAAAAGATATATAGATGCTGACACAAGGAGACAAAATCTAAGTAGGATCTAAGATTCCTGGGGAAGAGAAGACTTCATTAAAACAATTGTGTACTAAGTTCGAAAGGGACCTTAAGCATTTGAATCACTGGTGTATTTCCAGTGCCTAGAAAAATGCCTAGTACATAACAGGTGTTCAATAATTATTACATGAATAAATTCTCTTCAAATAAGTTTTTAAAATATGTTTTTGAATTACTTAATTTTGTATGGATGTGAGAAGAGAAGGGATGCCAAAATATGACTAAAGCCTATATTGGAAAAATGGAAATGAATATGTGCCTACATTTGGTGGAAAAGTCACTAAAGGATTTTGAAATCAAAATGGGATTCACTGTTTATCTGTAATGTACCTCCTAGGATGTTTAAAAGGGGCAGAAAACTAAAAGATGATTTATAAATGATATAACAAGTTGATGGTTTGAAATCATTCTAATGGTAAATAGATGGAATTAAGCAAAGAAAATTTAAGGTAAAAAAGTCAGTTACCCTTTATTGAGGTATATTGAGCTTGGAGATTCTCAGAAGAGAAACAAGAGGAACTTACACTTAATGTGTTCAAAGTTATGGCCAAAAAGGAGCTCTGAACACAGGACACCAACAAGTCTATGTATTTCCTCCATGGACAGTGTATAAAGTAACTTCTTCCCTGACAAGAAGCCAGTCCTATCAAAGATATGTCTGATGTTTTAAAAGTCAAATAGTCTCCATTTAGATTTAATTTTTAATTCTCAAGTCAGCAAGCTGATAAAAAGACTTTTAAAAATATCATGCTTATAATTAACATTTGCTATGTTTTGATAAAGCTCTGTTCCCCCCTCACTGTTTAGCCCCTCCTTCTACTCAGTCCTGTTGGGAAGTCATGATACTCAGCAGTGGATAATCCGTGGTAGGCAAAATAATGGTGCCCCAAAGAGGTCCATGTCCTAATCTCCAGAACCTGTGAACATGTTAGGTTACAGAGCCAAAGGGAATTAAAGTTGCAGATGGAACTGAGGTTGCTGATCAGCTGACCCGGAGAAAGGGAGATTATCCTGGATTACAGGTAGGCTTAATCTAATCACACATGTCTTTAAATTAGATAAGAAGGTAAGGGTGGCACAGTTAGTTGAGTGTCCCACTCTCTGTTTCGGCTCAGGTCATGATCTCAGGGTTGTGAGATGGAGCCCCACATCAGGCTCTGGGCTCAGTGTGGAGTCTGTTTAAGACTTTCTCTTCCTCTCCCTCTGCCCCTGCCTCACATGCTCAGTCTCTCTCTCTCAATTAAGAAATAAATAAATCTTCAAAAAATTGGATAAGGAGACAAAAGAATGGCTCAGAAAGATCTCATGGGAGAAAGACTTGACCAGCTATTGCTGGCTTTGAAGATGGAGGAAAGGGGCCATGAGCCAAAGAGTGTAGTAGCTTTTAAGAGCTGGCAATGGCCTTCACTTTATAGGGAGCAGAAAAAACAGGGATCTCCATCCTACAACCACAAAAAACAATCCTGTCAACATCCCAAACGAACAGGAAATGGATTTGCCCATAAAGCCTCCAGAAAGAAATGCAGTGTGTTGACACTATGATTTCAGTCCAGTGCAACCCAGACTGGACTCCTCACCTAAAGAAATGCAATCTAATAGGTTTGCGTTGTTTTAAGCCATGCAAGGTGTGGTGATTTTTGACAGCAGCAATAGAAAACTAGAACACAACCCAGGATTCTATGAGAAAGACAGAGTAGGAAGAAAAGCCTGGAATAAAACTGAATTAAATGTACAAGAGCTTATCTATGAACAAGGGAGGAAGCTATGCAATCAGGGACAGTTACTCCCTTTTTCAATGTACAACAAGATACTCAGGCTTCTGGTTATAACTTACTTCATGTTTAAGGGTGTGTTCAAGCCAAAACCTGTCGGTCCATTACAGTGACTTGGGTAGTGAGCAGATAGAAATTGGCAGGCACACTGACATCTAGAACAGATGATTGCCAAGAACTCTTTTGATGACTATCCCTCATTAGTCGCCCTCTTGGATCCCTGCCTCCATACCTGGCTTCCAAGTCTAGTTATGACCATTCTACTTCAGTGGCCTCTGCAGAAGTCCCTCAGGGGCCAACCGGGTTTAGCATCCTCCTTGACTCCTATATGAGTTCACTAGGAGTGCCACCATAAAATGCCACAAACTGAGTGGTTTAAAACAATAGAAATAAAAATTCTTACACTTCTGGAGGCTAGCATTCTGAAATCAAGGTGTCAGCCGGGCTATGCTCCCTCTCCAGCTTCTCATGGCTGCCAGCAAATCCTGGAGCTCCTTGGCTTTTCCCTGCCTCTCTCCAGTCTCTGCCTTCATTACCACATGGGTGACTGCCCTCTCTGTGTGTCCGTGTCTTCATACCATGTTCTCCTCTCTGCGAGTGTCTGTCTCTGTGTCTCTTTTCCTGTTCTTCTAAGGACACCAATTATACTGGGCTAAGAGTTCACCCTACCTCAATATGACCTCATTGGAACCAATTACATCTGCAATAATGCCATTTCCAAATAAGACCACATTCTGAGGTTCTAGAAAAGACATGGATTTTTGAGGGGCATTCTTCAAGCCAGTGTAACTGCTAACTCTGAATAGGTCCTAGATTTCTGGCATCTCGGTAAGCTCAGGTGAGTGATTTCCTCAATCCACTATCAGCTTGAACACTCAATACTACCCTGCCTGTCAAATAGTAAGAATGTGTTAAGTATCAAGTGTGAGAAACTGAGTTGAACCCACATTTACTTTCTTGCCTTATAATTCATTATTAAACTTATAAATGATTTTATGTATCCCCAAGTAATTCACACTGATTATCTCATCTGTGCCTTATATTGACAAAGGCGGTGCAAATCTCATTACTTCTGTTTTGTACAGTTAGTTAAGAACTACATCAGGTGAAAGATGAGACTTCCTGACCTCCAGTTCCAATTTCTGGGTCTCCTTTTAATAATCATAATAGAAAAAAAAATCACCCCTGTGTCCTAAAGAGTTTGAAGAAAGAGTGTTTGAAAAAGAGTGTCCCTAAGAGTTGAAAAGGGCATAGTAATGATCTACAGAACCTCTGATCACTGCCACATGGTCATTACATGCCCTCTCTAAGTTGTCTTATTGCTGATGAACCTTTCTTCTTTTGTCCCCCTCCAGAATAAAATAAAATAGAAATTCAGTACCAGTACATAGTACGAACATTCTCCCTGCTCTGTCACACATAGAACATACTGGAGCATCGTCAAGTCACATGAGGTAATTTATTACTAAAAACACAGTTTTTAAAAGCAAACAAAACAAACAAAAAACCCCATTCATATGAAAAGTTCAAATGGATATGTTTGGCATGGCTCTAAGAGAAAATCCCTTTGCGTCCTGAAATAGCGTCTTGTTTTATTATCATCATGAATAATGCTGATAATCTGTGACTGGTGAGAGCAAAGTGCTAAACAATGTGTGAACCATGGATTTTATTTTTCAAAGGGGCAGGAAGCTCTTTCTTCATCTCCAGGATCTCAACTACTGCGAGTGGGTGAGCATCACCATTACTTCACGTGCATTTGGGTAATCACCATTCTTTTTGTTTGTTTTTAATAAGCAATGTGATTCAGGAACATGGCATTCCTATTCAAAGTATTTAATTGCCCATAGAGATAAATCACTGCATCCCCATTAAATTATCAAAAAAAATTTTTTCTAAAGGGAGGCCAATGGCAAATGTCTAAAGGAAAAACAAGAGTAAAACTAACAGGATAAGAGAGTATTAAAACAAAAAACTTAGAAATGTCCAGCAGTAACCTTACTTCAACGATCCAACCTAGATCATGGAAACATTCGTGTGGAGGGGAAAAAAAATCCATAATACAGATTCAGCAGAGTAATGAATGATGTCCCCAGCTCCACGGTATAGTGAAAGTAAACTTTTTACATATTTGGTTTCTGCCTTTCCTTCTCTTTAGGTAGAGAATTGGGATGCGAGTCTCCTGGCCTTAATTAACTTCTGGAGAATTCATTGAAGTTTCCTAGTCTCTTCATTTTATTTCACTAGAATTATTGTGAAAGAGAAAATCAGTACAGGCCCATTTTCTATCTCAGATGAAAAGAGGCAAATAAAAGATAATGTGCTCTTAAATAAGATTACTAAGCTTTGGTTATTCCTTTGTCTAACTGTACAATTCAAAATACGATGGAGCTTTCATGAGAATGAGAAGACAAGCCAAAGATTATGGAGAGAAATTGTTGTGAATGGCATATCTGATAAAGGACTGTTATCCCATAATACAAAGGCCTCTTAAAACACAATAATTAAGAAAACAACTCAATGAAAAAAGGGACAAAGGATCTGAACAGACATCTCACCAAAGAAAATATGCAGAGGAACTATAAGCATGTGAAAAATGCTCAACGTTACATGCTATCAGGGAATTGTAAATTAAAACAACAAGGAGCTACCACCACACACCTATTAGAATGGCCAAAATCTGGAACACTGGCAATAAAATCAAAAGCCGGTAAGGATGTGGAGCAACCGGAGTTCACATCCATTGCTGGAGAGAATGAAAAATGGTATAGCCACATTGGAAGACAGTTCGGCAATTTCTTACAAAACTACACAAATTCTTACCATACAACCCAAGAATTGCACTCCTTGATATTTACCCAAGTGAGCTGAAGACTTACGTCCACATGAAAACTTGCACACGGGTGTTTAGAGCAGCTTTATTCATAATTGTCGAAACACGGCTGTAACCGAGATGCCCTTCAGAAGGCGGATGGATGAATAAATGGGAGACTCCCAAGCAACACAATATTATTCAGCACTCAAAACAAATGAGCTATCAAGTCATGAGCAGACAGGGAGGAAATTTAAATGGATATTGCTAAGTGAAAGGAGCCAATACGAAAAGGCTACATACTGTATGATGCCAACTATATGACGTTCTAGAAGAGGCAAAATGATGAAGACAGTAAAAAGATCCGTGGTTGCCAGAGGATGGGATGGGAGGATAAAGAGGAGAAACACTGAGGATGGGGGGAGCAGTGAAACTACTCTGCATGATACTATAACGGTGGATATATGTCATTATACATTTGTCAAAGTCCATAGAATGCACAACACCAGAATGAACCCTACTGTAAACCATGGCCTTTGGGTGATAATAATGTGTCAATATCCATGCATCAATTGTAAGAGATGTACCACACTGGTGAGGGATGTTGTTATGTCTGTAAGAACAGGGAGTATATGAAAAAATCTGTATTTTCTGCTCAATTTTGCTATAAAGGTAAAAAAGTTCCTTAAAAATAAAGTCTTTTGGCGGGGGGGTGAGGTGGGACATGATGGGCAAAATATCATCTCTACCTAGGAAGTCTCTCTTGGAAGTCTTCTATATGCTAAAGGATGATTTCATGATGCAAGCAACATCCTTTAAACTGGAAAGCATATCTTTGTTTTTTTTGTTTTTTTGTTTTTTGTTTTTTTAAAGATTTTATTTATTTATGTGACAGAGAGACAGCCAGCGAGAGAGGGAACACAGCAGAGGAGAGGGAGAGGAAGAAGCAGGCTCCCAGCCGAGGAGCCCCACGTGGGACTCGATCCCGGAACGCCAGGATCACGCCCTGAGCCGAAGGCAGACGCTTAACGACTGCGCCACCCAGGTGCCCCTGGAAAGCATATCTTAATCTCAGTTTACAGGTGTGAAGTTAAGAAATAAAGATGACAAGTCATTTTCCAATTAAAAAATGAATGTAGAGATATTTAGGTTGAGAACTCTCACCTACGTTTCAATGCAGACCCATTGTCCTAATCATAAACTAGTCCTCGTTCCTATGACCTATAAAATAGCTTCTTACAATATCCTGATATGGCAAGACAGCGAGCATTTGCAGTGGTCTTCAAACCAATGCTGCTTAAATTTAACATCCTGAAAGACAAGTACTTATCCTGCTTGTGCCTACTTGTCCCCTTTTTGAGGGGAAAACAATTCTGTCTGTATAGGACCATGAAGCTAATTTGGTTTAAAATGGTAGCTAATGTAACATGACCATAGAACCACACCATTTGAAGATAAAACTCTGTTGGATTTTTATTAAAATATAATTATTTGACCATCAAATGTGGAAATTGTCATAAATATCCATCAAATGTCTTGGCTCTTTACACTTACCTTTGGTAGACCCAGACTACTAAATCAAGTAGCCTCCCTCTACAGACATCTTAAGCTACCCAGGCCCTTCTTGTATCATAGTGCACTTCAAAGGGAAAGCGTTTAAAGAAAACAAATACGATCTGGAAAAGCTTCCCTGCTTTTCTTATTAAATCTTTCCACCAAAGCAACAGTAATAACAGAATAAGAATCTTGCCTCTAGGTTTTGCTAATACTAATGATCACAAGGATAACAACAGTTGCTGAGTACTTACAATGTAAAACTTAAGTTATATATTTACTTACATTTATGTGATGTTTTACATAGAGTTTCTATTTTAGAACAGTTTTAGGTTCAAAGCAAAACTGAACATCCAGAACCACCCTAAACAACACCGTATCTCATTGGGACAATTAGAACAGCCTCCTAACTGAGCTTCCAACTTCCCTCTTGCCTCTCCATAAACCAAATTAGATAATTTATTCCCTTGCTTAAAATTCTATGAATGCTCACTGCTGGACTCACTACGAATGTGAACCCCTTCCCCTGGTTTACCGTCCAGGCCCCTGTCTACCGTCCGGCCCGCTCTCCTGACTCTCCCCACTGCTGCTTGCACCCAGGCTCGCTGCCTTTTTCTGGTTCCCAAACAAGTCAAGCCTATTTTTGCCATAAGGCTTTTTCATTAACAATGCCTTTGACCCAGATGTGTTTTTCTGGTCCTCACAGAACTGCCCTTTTTCATTTGGGTCTTGAGCCTTTCCTATTTACACAACCTAAAGGATCTCTCAATCATACTCTTCTGCTTTATCCTGTTTTATCCCAGCTTCTATCAGAAACTGAAATTCCCTTCTTCTTTTTAACTTATTTATTGCCTCTCTCTCTCAAGAGAATACAAAGTATGGTTGTCCCACTTGACACTAAATACTCTGTGTGCAGACACGATCTGAGAACAGTCATGTGCTCAGTAAGGGTTTGCTGAATAAAAGAATAAGTGATTTTAATTCCTACAGCCATTTGAGATGCAAGTATTCTATTTTCTCCCAATGTGTGGACATGCAATGGAACAGGAAGACTGCTGAAGGTCACTCCGTTATATGACAGTGGCAGAGCCAGGATTCGAACCCAGATCTGTCTGACTTCATGGTGGACCTGCAGCGCAGACTCACAGAGCAATCAGTAAAATGCATGTGTGGGAATGGCTTTGGGTTCCAGATTATAGCATATCCCAATATCTGGTTGAAAAAAAGAAGGGAAACTTACGACGCCAAATAAAAATAGGGTGATTGTAGGGTTGATATTTCAGAGCTCAGTGATAACATCAAGGAAAGACGTTCCTTTTGCTTTACATATTGGCATGTGGGCTTTTTTCACGTTGGAGTATTTTTTGATAAGAATTCGCTAAGGCCACTAAGCATTACAATTAAAGATTTTTCTTCTATACATTTTTCAGAAAGTTTAGAACAATGGTTCTCAAGACTGGCTGTACGTTAGAATCACCTAGAGAGCTCTTAAATTTTGACACTTGGGGTTCATGCCTCACACCAACTAAATCAATATTTTTGGAGGACAAGTCTGTGCACCAGAGTTTCTTGGGGTTCTGTTTTTTAACCCTGTAGATGATTCTTCTGAATGGCAATGATCGAGGATCACTAGAGTTTCATTTGTGTATGCTACCCTGACCTAAGTATTTCTACTTAATTATACATTAATTTCACTTCCTATTATGTCCCCATTAGTTTCTTACTTTCCATTCTATGTTTTTCCTATAGTATATATTAAGTAATGGTTATTGTTAAATGAAGAAAGTAATGTCAATTACTTCCCATATATTATCTTACAGCATTCTTATAAAGATGAAGAAAGGCAGCATTTCAAATATACAGCAGTTTAAAGTGATCCATCTTTTGTTAGCATGATGAAGTGCCTGACTTCTCAAACACATATTATAAAGATACAATCACCGCGCTCTTTTCCAAAATGACCAAATAATGTCTGCAGAGAATTGTATTTTTCAAAAACAGCCATAACATGTCCCATCCAACTTGCTCTTTTGCAATATGACTTTGCCTCTCCCTCATCAACATGTAGAGTCTAATTCTCTCTCCCCTTGAATCTGGGTTGGCTTGAGTGACTCATTTGTAACCAATGAAATGTGGTGGGAGGGACACTGTGTGCTTCTGAGGCTGGTCAGAATAGGCAATGCAGTTTTTTTGACTTGGTTTTTTTTTTGAACGTTCCCTCTCCAGATGCTTGCTCTTAGGGCATTTTCTCTCAGAAAACCAGATCTTGTGAATGAGAAGCCTGAGCTACATGGAAAGGCCATATTGAGAGTTCCAGCTCAGTTCAGCCTTCGACTCATCCCAGTCCAAGCTCCAAATATCAGTAAAGAAGCTTGCAGACAATTCCTGGTCCCAGGCATGAGAGTCACTCCTAACTCCTCTAGTCTTGCCAGTTGAGACTTCCTATACCAGGGAGCAGAGATAAACCATCCCCGTAGTGCCCTGTCCAAATTCCTGTCCCGCAGAATCCCTGAAGTCATAAACTAATTGTTACTTATAAACCACTGCATTTGGGATTGTTCATTACACAGCAGTAAATAACCAGAACAATCTCAAGAGAGTCACATCAGAAGAAGCACCAGAGAAAACATCTCCTTCTTTCATTCTTTCACCGTTTTGGTCTTCCAACTTCAAAAAATGTTTTTCTAACATTTACTTCTAAAAGTTGCACCATTCTGACTCCTTCATACACACACACATAAAACCCACTACTCTATTCTCTATCTCTATTATTTCTAAGAGTTGTTGCATTTACTTAATAATTTAACAAATATTATCTGAGTGTATGCACACACACACACACACACACACACACAGAATGCACTAAAATGGACCATCAACATTGTGGAGTTCTAGATCTCTAGGAAAGCTAGCTCTTTAACCATCCAAAAAATGGGACAGCCTTCTTTCATGTACCAGTGGAAGCCTTTCCAGGTGACCACAGAACTGTCCTCACAGCCACCTCTTCTCTACATGTGCTTTGAGACAGCGACACTCAGAAAACAGCAAGGTTATGAACCCAATCCTTTCTTTCATAATCAAAAAGTTGTGGTTTTTCTTTCAACTGGGAGCCTCATGAAAAAAATGGGTATTATGGCTGAGTCCAACATAGGATACATGTAGTTATGGCAATACCAAGTTTAACAATAAAGCTTTTTATTTTTTTATGAAATTCAGCGTGTTATTTTTTTATGAAATTAATTGACTTGAAAGGGAATAGAAACATATCTTTTTGCTTGATCCCTTAAAATCAAATAGCATAATGTTCTAAGAATGTAAATGTTACGTGGTCCCATGGGTACATTATGGCAGTCCCAAGAGCCAGTGTCTCCTGGCCAGTCTTCCAGTTCTGACACATCAAGTCAAGTAGCTGGGACGAGAATATTGATGTCTTCAGAGAAGTTCTTGACCTCTGTCACGTGGGTTCTGAAGTGTGCTGTCTGCCATGGTTAGAGTCTCCTTGTAAGTGCTTCTTCTTGCTTTTCATTGATTCTTTAAAGCAATTTATGATGTGGTATATTAAGAATATTATATTTAAACTGACATTGTATTTTTCCTATGCTATGTTTGACTCTATCCATTCATGCTGATTCCATGAACTTGACACATTTCTAACTGAAAAGCAATACCATTTTTAAAACATACACAAAGAGAATGCCAGGGTATGTTAATTTTATATACAATTTCTTGAAATCTAATTAATAAAGCCCATTCATAGATTACTAGCATACTGGATAGCTGACATGTCAATTCACCTCCACAGGCATGTACCCCTCTACCACCTATTTAGGTACCCTCATGACATTGTAAGAACAGAGGGAAAACAGAGGTGGGGGGGAGGAAAACAGAGTAGTCACTGAGATAATGTTCTCGCAGAATCTTTTTAGAACCACAAATTCCGGTGTCACTATAAAAATGCACGTGCAATGTGAAAAATTATACATAAAAAATTGTTGTTTGAACTAAAAAGCCAATTTACCCAAGCAACAAGATAACTTTGCAAACTAATTACAAAACTGTAATGAAAGTGATCAAGCCCAATGCTCTCCAAAGTGTGTTCAATAGAACATTAGTCCCTAAGCTGCTCCTATAAAAAGGCACCTCGAGGTCAAATAAAGTTGAAAAATGTTGTACACTATATGTCCCTCCTAGAGAGATACATAAATTGTGTAATTTTAAGTCTCTGAGTAGGTGTGCAGTAAAAAGACTTACTTAGTTTTCTTTCCTCCAGTGTTCCCCACACTTACTTGAGCACAAAGCCATTTGTGTGTGTGTGTGTATGTGTGTGTGTTCTTTTGAGGGGGACATGGGAAGACAAGAACTATCCATTATATCCACATAGTGAAAAAGAACTGGTCTCATTTATAACAACAGGTACAAAGCATTGCTATTAACAGACCCAATTTCCTGTAAAGGACTTCCTAGGAGCAGATGGGAATAGGGAGGAAGAGCCAGTGGTTGAGATTTTTTGAGATCCTTCTCATCTAGGTTTTTGTAACACCTTCATCCATCTTCCTTGTCCCTTTTCCCCCAGGCAAGTTAATGGATTAACCTAAGAACATAAAGTATCAGAGGCCAAAACTCTGCCCCTGAGAATACATTGTAGCTTCACATGTACAGAGGAATAAATCATTTCACAGTCTTTCTCCAGTGAAGCCTGGGAAGAAAAATCACAGACAGGGGGATTTGTCCTTTAGATGGTTATTACCCCTAGCAGGTGGCGGAAATGCCAACAGTAAAAACTGCACTTTGGCAACCAAAGCTGCAGTCCAAACACAGTGATGTTCACAGGGGCTCTGTCTGTTTTCCTGGCTGCTGAGATGCAATATTAACATCCAAACAGAGGCAGACAAATTATTGTGCTTGTTTCCTTTGCTACGGATTCTCGAACATGCACAGAAAGTTGTCCTTCAAGCCAAAATTGGAAAAAGAAAAAGTAGAGTGAAGGAAAGAGAAAAAATACCAGAAACAACAGCAACTACAATAAAACAAAACAAAACAAAACAAAATTGTCTCTCAACGAATCCAGCCTTGAGTGTTTTAATTCTTTTAATGCTCAGAGCAACACCAGGGAAAATTACATTGTTAATGTAATAACAGAGGGGGAGGCATTTTAGCTGAAGATCTTTAAAAGCTATTTATCTAGTTTGGAATTATATTGATGGAGTTTATAAAAATCTTATGGTTTTGGGATTCAGATTGGCTTGAAAGTGATCAAGGAAAGGACTGTGAAGGATTTCTCTGGAATAGCCATTCAAATTCACATATAATAAAAGACTAAGACTCAGTGAAAGAAGGCTGTAGATGTGACATGGCATGACATTTGTAAGGACAGGTTTGAAGTCAGATGGAACTGGATTCAAATCTAAACTCCACCAATTAAGAGCTACTTAACTGGGATCTCCAGTTTCCTTATTGGCATCATGGAATAAAAATGACTGTTTCAATGTGTTATTAGATTTATTTTTTTAAGATTATTTATTTAGGAGAGAGAGAGTGGGCGGGGGGAGGGGCAGAGGGAGAGAGAGAATCTCAAGCAGACCCCCACTGACCGCAAAGCCTGACAGGGGGCTCAATGTGGGGCTCCATCTCACAACCCTGAGATCATGATCTGAGCTGAAATCAAGAGTCAGATGCTTAACTGACTGAGCCACCCAGGTTCTCTTCACTGTATTATTAGATTTAAATCACATAAGGAATACAAAGCATCCAGTTCAGTATTTGGTGCATAGCAGATGTGTTATAAATGCTACTGCAAGTATTATCATCATTATCTTAGAGTAGGAATATGCCCGTGGTCCTTTTCTTAACCCCAGACATAGAAAACAACATAACATTGAAAACTTATGATATGACAGTCATATTTGGGAGACCTGGGCTTCCTTAGAGAACCAGGGAAGTCAGTAGGCATTCTTCCCAATATGGCAAATGATATTCTCATCAACTCAAACCAGTTAAATCCCCACTGAAGCAATTTCTACTGCTCACACTCAGCAGTTCAACTTAGATATAAGCAAGAGAGAGTCAGTCACACAGATTCTTAGTGCTCGAAGGAATTACCCAGAGCATATAATAGATCCCAATTGGGTTTCTTGATAGGTAGGACAGACATTGATTATCTTGTTCACTTATTCAACATTTTTTGGAAAGCTTCCTATGTACCAGTCATTGCGTAAGTGCTGTGTATACCATGGGGAACCAGGAAGATTCTGTACCTGTCCAAGTGAAACAAATATATTGTCCTAGTTAAGGTGCATGGTAAATTGTTAAGATACTTGCTCTCAAAATCGTATCTCTCAGGACACCTGTTATTGGACAAAATAATCTTTTTTTTTTAAACCATTTTTTTTTAAGATTTTATTTATTTATTCGACAGAGATAGAGACAGCCAGCGAGAGAGGGAACACAAGCAGGGGGAGTGGGAGAGGAAGAAGCAGGCTCACAGCAGAGGAGCCTGACGTGGGGCTCGATCCCATAACGCCGGGATCACGCCCTGAGCCGAAGGCAGACGCTTAACCGCTGTGCCACCCAGGCGCCCCTGGACAAAATAATCTTAAGAGAAGTTGACATTAAGATCTTTAATAGTTTTGCAAAAGTTTTATCCATGGGAGACAGGGACTGAGAACATTGATTAAAATAGCTACCCAAAGGGCATAGCCCTTAAGGAAGAAAAGAGAAAAGTACAGCCAAACTTATATATAACAAAAGCCTGAGACCATTAAACAGCAACTCATAGGATAAATCCAAGGGGAAATTAACTCACATTTGTAACCAAAGGGCCAATACTATTGATGCTTTAATAATTAGTCCTCTCCTGCTTATCTTCATCTACAAGGCTGAGTACCTTAGGGTCACAAAGGACACTTGGCCCCTGTGCATATTTTGTCCCTTAACAGTGTTGTACTGTGGACTTAGCAGCTGTACGTGAATAGTGAATAGTGAACTTAGAGATTTAACAGGACCAGCATTCATTGATTCACTCATTCATTCATTCATTCATTCATTCATTCATTCACAGCATATATGGCTATCTTTCATATTCCAAGCACTATTTTAGGCCCCAGGGATAAAATGACTAGTACGGGAAAGGTCCCTTGACTCCTAGAAGCCTGTGATATAATGAGGTAAGAGACAATAAAATCACAAACAAATAGTGGTAATTGCTATAAAAAAAATAAGACCGCAGTGAAATAGAGTGACTGTCGGTTGGTTGGGGAGACTTTTAGATAGGGTAGCAGGAAAAGATTTCTCTGTAAAGGCGACATTGGAACTGAGACCTTAATGGCCTAAATGATGACAGGGCATGAAAGTCTCTCAGATTCCAGGAGTTTTACTGATTCCTTGAGAATTTATAACACTTTACCCCCTGTGACTTTTAGCGAAGTTTCCTTCCTACTTACATGGCAGTGTATTAGACAGACTGAAACATAACCTTGATTCCTTTTTCTGAGGAAACAGGTAATTGGACATCTGTTTCTCGATAAAGACTGCCAGGCAGCTAAAAAGAACCCACAGGTTGTCAATTTTCAATTCATTTCCTTTAAACTTTTTTATAAAAATCTTCCTATGTTGTTGGTGAAAATACAAACTGTTGCAACATTCCTGGAAGGAAATCTGGCAAAATGTGCTGAAAACTTAAAAATATGCACTTTTACACTGACAATTCTACTTCTGAAAATTTATCCTACGGATATGATTACAAACATTTTACAGCATTTAGCTACAGATAGGATTCCTGCAACGTTGTTTCTAATAGCAAATATTGGAAAATAAACATAATGTCCAATAACATTGGATTAAAAAAGTAAACTGTACTATTTCATGTAATGGAATACGAACACTTGAAACAGTGTTTACCACCTAGAGTAAAATGTCATTGAATGTCAGTTATTATGAATATTATTGCTATCAGTCATAGAAGATGAAATTTTAGATGAATATTAATTGATTCATAAACATTTTCGGGGGACGTGGAGATGAAAAAAAAACAATATTCTTAGCTCAAAAAAGATCCTTGGTAAAGATTTCCATGTTCTCAATGTAAGATCTTGAGTTGAGCTCTTTGGGCCAAGGGAAAAAAATATATAGGGTACTGATATCGTTGGCCCAGATTTAGGGGAAAAAAATCTGGGTGGTGGAGAGTCTAATAAATATATTCTGATTCTTCAATCCACTTCTTTTGCTCATTTCCAGAAATCTAGAAACAGTCCCAGAGGGGATCAAGTAACCCCACCCAGCAATCCACCCCATCCCTGCCCCCAGAAAGTTACTTTTACTGCCAGAACTATTTGCGTTTTATTTGAGTTATGGGTTCTGATTCTTACAGAATTATTCATTCTAATTAATTAAAATAATTTCCTTTGGGGAGGACTCAAAATGCAGTCTACTTTTCTACTAAAATAATGGTGTGTTTCCTCCAGCATGTGGTGCCTTCACTCTGCTGCCTCCTCTTTATACCCTTTGGGTAAGTTACTGAACTTCCCAGTTTCCTTGTGTGAAATACTGGCATATTATTGCCTACTTCGCAAAGTGGTTAATAAGATTAAACATGCTCATATTTTAAAAAATCTTCTAGATGATTGCTTTGTAGTGTCTGTTGAAGTTTAAAATATATATTCTATAAAACCTCTAGATCGGCTTCTCGATTATTGATTATCAATGATCTCAATTCTTGAGATAACTCTCAACTGAATTATCATCTAGGAGGGATTCCAGCTTCTTTACGATCTCTTCCCCCATCTTTGTTCCTTCTTTTTAAACAATGTCTCTCTCTCTCTCTCTCTCTATATATATATATATAGAGAGAGAGAGAGAGAGAGAGAGAGATTGAAGAACAGAAACATTTCAAAAGAAAATGAGACTGCCTCTCTTGAGGACTTAATATCAATAATTGGTGTAAAGACAGAGTTTTTGCTGCTGGGTTCAGAATCTGAGCAGTGATGAGATGATTATATATATATAATCTCAATAAACCCGCAGGCTTCCAAGCACAATCTGCAAAACCTTCCCTCTAAACATATGCAACAATCCCCTGAAACCCTGGTCCACTCTAAGCAGGAATTTTATTGGCCCACCGGGGCAGGGAGAGTAGGCCAAACAAATAAAAAAAGGAAGTCAAGAGGGTAAACCTGTATGGCGATCTCAGTTTTGGCACACGCTCATCTTCAGAGTGGTCTCCTTATTAGTATTCAGGTTCATTCAAGTTCATCTCATCACTGCTCAGATTCTGAACCCAGCAGCAAAAACTCTGTCTTTACACCAATTATTGATATTAAGTCCTCAAGAGAGGCAGTCTCATTTTCTTTTGAAATGTTTCTGTTCTTCAATCTCTTTTGCCCAAATTTTCATGCATGCGCACTCTGTTGTTCTCTACAATCTAAGTTAGTGCTTCTCAAAGAGAAGTTGTGGACTGGCTATGGTCAGGGTCACCCGAGGGGAGGGGGATGGTGAGGGGGGCTCAGATTCCTGAGCTCTATTTTAGACCTACTGAATCTCAATATAGTCCTTAGGGATTTGCATTTATACAAGAACCTCAGGTGAAGCTAATACAAAATACTGAGAACCACAGTCCAAGGAACCAACAGACAGCAATGGACACAGGGCAGGGACTGGAAAGCCATGTCCCATTGACACTGGCAGATGCAAATACCTTCTAAACTCAAAGGGGGTTGTGAGTTTGCCTCAGAGGCAGGAGGGCCAAGGAGCAGCTGTGAAGTGACAATGTGCTGGGGGATATTCCCACTCCAAGTGGGAAAGCCTACAGAGAGCTAATGCCTGTAATCCAATCTGCTAGAGAAAGGGAATCAATGTTTTCTTTTTAATTTTATCCTAAAAATGTAAATGAATTCAATAGTAGTAATGTACACTGACACTTGTACGTTAATCTCCTGGTCACATGCATTGTGTTCTGCCTTTCTAATTAGATAATGCAGTTACTGATTATGCCTAATATTTGGATGTTCACTTATTAAAATTAACTGAAAACCAAATTTTTTCCAATGATAAAAAAAAGAAAGAAAAGAAAAGAAAAGAAAAGAAAAGAAAAGAAAAAAGAAATGAAAAGGAAAGGAAAAGAAAAGAAAAAGAAACAAAGGAAACACTGCTACCAGCTAAACATGGTTAACAACCCAGAAGGCAGTACTTGGATATTAATGACAATAACTCAGAAAAGGAGCAGGAAAGGCAGAGTTGTCATGACAGAGGGTAATAACGGAGCTAGAGCATGCATGGCTTTCCAGGCTAGCCTTTAAACACTTGCGCATTTTAGCTCATGTCATTCTCATCACTGCCCTGGGAGGTCAGCCTTGGTCATATCCACAGTTGTCACTGACAGTCAGGGAGAGAAGGAAGGACACTTGACATTGTTATACAGCCAGTAAGTGGCAGGGGCAAACTTTGAACCCATGCAGCGGTTCTAGACCCCCTCTTTCACCTCCATGACTCAGTGAGCAGCCTCCTCCAGATAAAGCTTCTCTTCTAGAACACGGGGATAGGATATTATGTGCCTCAAAAGACCATTGTGAGATTAATACGTGCAAATCCTTTAGGCGAGTATCTGGCATAGTAAGTACCATATATAAGCTACTGACATCATTCATTATTATTATTATTAATTATTAATGACCAATGTAATTTGGACCGATGTAGCTATAATAATTTACATAACAGTAATTGTAATGATTATGTATTTATAGTCACATTCTATTAGATGGTAATATAGCAAAAACAGAGGCAGAATAATGAATTCTTTTTATGAAGGCAGAGTGGGATATTCCTTACAATGTGTTCTTCTCGACCATCTGCATCACAAACATCTGAGATGCTTGTCAATAAACAAAACACAAAAAAGCAGAGAGATTCCAAGAGCCCCACCAGAGGTCCGCTATGTTGAGATCCCCAAATGTATGCATTTAGCAAAGGGTCTTAAGTGCTTCTTCTGAACACTAAAGTTCAAGATTCCATGATACAGAGGCAAAATTAAAACAAGAGGAAATGGAGAAAAGTCAGCTGTCAGACAACTTACATATTTCTCTGCACCTATGAGTTTAAAATACCTTAAAGGCATATATAGTGAGTCCCTCCAGGAGGTGGTATTTCTAGATTTCTGTCACAGGACTAAATGATTTCTGAGTTGATAAGGTTTGCACTTGTAATTAAATAATTTCCATACCATTATGCTCTGTTAGGACTGGATTAATCCAAGCAATGAGAATACAATAATAACGGTGATGGATAATGGTGGATAAAGATGGATGATGATAATTATGAGGTGTTTGATGTCTTACATCAAAGTTATACAGTCTTATTTTCATTAACTTTGGGCTAAACTATGGTGACAGCCGTGACTAACAAACTTCTTAAACAGCAATTCAGGAGGAAGTCCCTTTCATCTGTTCTATTGTGAAGTTTTCTTGTATATCTCTACTCACCTTTGCTGGTATTTTTATGGTAGGATTCTTTACCTCAAAAATTATAGCTTTAAGGTATATGTTAAAATGCCTCAACATTAATATGTACTGAAAAGTGAAAACTGGTAAATGGATTAATAAAACACCCCAAAAGTGGAACCTTGTAAAATTAGGTTTGTAATTACAAAATGAGGTTTCTAACCTACAGGGTGCTCTCTTTTCAAGTATGATAAAATGGG
This sequence comes from Ailuropoda melanoleuca, assembly GCF_002007445.2. Classification (NCBI taxonomy): domain Eukaryota; kingdom Metazoa; phylum Chordata; class Mammalia; order Carnivora; family Ursidae; genus Ailuropoda; species Ailuropoda melanoleuca. The sequence goes on along the minus strand of NC_048231.1, from coordinate 19,399,811 downwards.
TAAGGAAAAGTTACTACTAATGAGAATCAGACATCCTAACTCCTTGTCCCATTTCCACCTGGCTCTCCCCACTTCCCCAAATCAACAGTCAGGTGTCAAGGAAGATAAGTTTTCCATCTTTGAAGCCTAAAAGGAATCACTGCTGACACAGTCTACAATGCCCAAATATTTACTAAACACAAAGGGAAATCTCAGTTGGCTGTGCTGTTCAAAGAGAAGAACTGGATTCTACCTGCCAAAGCATTGCCAGAAGGAAGCAGCCACAAATAAATGCAAAACTGTGTGTGTAACTATACCGAGTCTCAGTTGTGTCGTGCTTTGAGGACTGTCCAAAAAGCAGTGCTTTCTAAGGAGACAGCTAGGAAAGAACCTGGATGCATGCCCTTCCTTTCTTTCCCTGTGCATAAAAATCTTCACCTGTGCCGGGAGAAGGAAACGGGAGGGCAGCACTCACAGTGCTTTTCTTTAATATCTCCCCAACAGCTGCTTGCTTTTCGCTGACAGCCACTGGAGGCAGCCTGCGAGAAATGTGCCTGCAACTCTGTAATTGATGATGACTTAAAGTATGAAAATGAGCATATTCAGACATTTCTCCTCACAAGGAAAGAACAAACAGCCAATATTAAACAAGTCCATTTCTCTTATGCCAAGATTTTGATAGTGGTTTCTTTGGGCAGGCAAATGTTTCTTTTTATAACCAGCTCTTAGCCGAATGCTATCTATTGATAAAACATGGGCATTTTGTGTGCATTTTTCTAACTGAACCTTGGAATGTCTCAAAAAATCCTTCACTTCCCTTGGTAACTGTTGCCATATAAAGCATTGTGTTGGAAGAGGGAGGTAGACAGGAAGGGTGAGACGGATAGAGGTAAAGAAGAAAAAAAGCAAGCAAATTTAGAAGAAGTAACTGGAGCCTTCCAATTAAAAAAAAGCAAAGAAGTTTCACAATTATAAATGCAATTAAAATTATCACCTTTCCTTTTCAGGCAATATCAGTACCTGAGGGGAATTCCTTGCAAAGGAATTTTTGTGTGTGTGTATCTTTTTACTCATTTATGAATGTGCAAATCTTCCTTGTGGCTGGGAGTGCGCGTGGAGCACGGGCACACATAGTGACATGCTGGACCGGGCTCGCTCTGGCTCCCAAGAGCCGCTGGATTGTCCGTAGTGCCTCCCAAGTCCGTGTTCAGAGATGCAGCTTTGCTCGGGGTACTTGCACCCCAGAAATCAACAAATACCATAAACTAGAGCCTTTTTTTCTCTCTTTCAATTATACAGAAAGTACGAGAACAGTGCCTAACACAAAGCCTATGTAAACATTCACTCGTCTTAGGGTGTCAAGAGAACACCTGCTTTGAGATAAATCAGAAGTTTTATTAACTTTAATAGTCTGAGATACTGTGTTTACTTAACTTCTCCCTGGAACACAATGACAAAATCTTGGTTGACTTACAACAAATACTTGTTAATGAATTGAGACTCACGGTCCTTCAATAATTTTTAATGAGGCTGTCATGAAAAGTGATGGCATTCGGATTCTAGAGAGGAAACAGAGGCAGCATTCATTCACATCCACTCCTACCAATCTCAGAGCGTATACTACTTGTGTTTCTGAATATATTAAAGTAAATAAAACATCATATCCCTAAGAAACAGCCCAAAAGACTAGCCTTGACCTTTAACAACTTTAAAAAAATCATATTCCTAATTTTACATCTTACTGCACATTTTCTGATCTTTGCTTTCATTCAAACATATAATGAGCTGATAGATGGCAGTCATTGGGAATACAAGATAAAAGCTATACTTCTTCCCCTTTGACCACAAGTTTTATTGTTTGAAAAATTTATTGTGTGCCAATTAGTTTTGATAAGTGCTCTAAGAATACAAAAGATGCACAGAGAACTGTTCCCCCGAAGGTGCCATCATCATTTCATTCTTGAATTTCTACCTACTAAGGCAAATTTGACTCCAATGTCGCTCACCAATATAAGCCAGTGGCTTCGATATAAATTTCTTCCAAGTCCTAGGAGCTAAATTTGACTCAGTCTGAGCCACTATCCTGAGAAGAAATGCCCATAAAAAAAAAAAAAAAAGATAAACTAGCTAGTGTTATTTAGCCCAAAGAATGGCAAGCTAGATTGAAAAAAAAAAGTCTTGTGTATTACCTATTTCAAAAATATGAATATTATTACTTGAGAGATAGTTACCATATGTTCTTCATGTCCCCTGAGGATAAACAAAAGAAAGCTAGAAAAAAATCAGCTTAAATGAGAGCAATGGGAATTTTGGATAATGATTTTAAAAAGAACCCGGGGTAACAAGTGCCATTGTGTATCAGAACAGGTTAGCAAGAGACAGTGTGAAATCTTTTTCTCCAGGAGTGTTAGTTGTGTGTACATTGTTTTCCAATTTGTTTTACCACCTGTTTTTTTTTTTTCTATTTGTATTAATGAAGAACGGACCAGAAAAAGCTAACCCATTCCTTCCCAGAGATGCAACTCTGCAGACAAGCAAATGATCACTACAAAAGACCTCTGATTCTCCTTCTGCTCTTCATCCCAGGTGATCTGACCCTCATTTTCACACTCTTGGTCTCATGGTAACCCAGCCGACCTTACAGTTCCAGATCTTCCCCTGGTTCAGAGAGTCTTACTACTCCAAGCACCAGTTGGGTTCTCCTGTTCTTCTAACTGCCCTTTCTTCCCTGACTGCTCCTCATTCTCCCTCTACACACTCATCATGGATATGCCAACCCTCTGAACACACATCTTTCATGGAAAATATCCCTGTTTATGGATTCAACCATCATTTTAGGGTAGCTAACACAGATCCACAACTTTAGCTTGATACTCTCTCCCAAACTCTAGTCAGGATCTCCTTACTGAAAAATAGGTATTCTCACTTGGCTAATTCTTAGTCTTTAAAACCCCAAAACTATCACCTTCACAAAGCCACCTCCTTCTCTTGACTTTTTTTTTTCATGGATGCTTCCATTCACTTTAATATGCCAGCCTTCAAAATGTACCCCTTCTCTGGTCTTGGTACCTTCCTCTCCAACTCCCGCAAACCTGATCAGTGACCTGGACCCTCAATTCCTCTTCTATTGCATTGCTCACATCTTTCTTTCCCACGGTTACCATCACTGGTTCCCAAGCACATCCTGAATAGGCCTAAGCTCTCCACTCTGGCACAAGCTGACCCCAAGTCACCTTCCCACAATTTTCTCCCATTTAAAATCCTTCTATTTGAGCCGAACCTATGTAGAACTGCCACTGACCTTTTGTTCAAACTTAGTCCCAGCCATGGTTTTCTGTTTGAGTCTTATATACAGTGTTGCCCAAAATCCAGCTTGAGGCCCACATTCCTTAGACCAACCCCAGTCAACAGTGATGACTTCCTCTTCCACACTTCTATTTGTAATAGTTAATTTGCTCTTAACACATATTTCTTTAAACTGTCACTTGCTTTTTTTTCCCCTCATATATCTGTTTTGGTATATAACTTTTTTTTTTCAACTTTCAACTGATTGCAAACAATGTGAAAGCATGAACTCTTGCACATCTTTACATCTCCTCCCTTAAGAAATACATATTAATGAATATTGATTTAATTAATTTTGCTCATCTTTGATTCTGAGTGTTGCTTCTTTTTCTGTACCATCAGAGTAATCAAAAACAGCACCCAACACATTTGATTTTTTCCTTCTCATAAGACTAGTAGCTTTCAATCAATCGTTACTCTCTAAGGGCCAATCTAATCCCTCAAATGAAAATTGGATGGAACAAGAGGGAAAGAATAAGCTTAAGTTAGAGAAGGAAAAAATGGAAAAAAGGAATGAAGATGAGTAAAGAAATCCTGTGGTTTTGCTTCCTCTAGGTCTGACAACTCAGGAATTACTTGTGATCTTTCTCACAGCTCAATTCCCATTCTGGAAAGTCAGTCAGGAAGATTATAGATCACATCAGTTACTCTCTGGAGACCACTCCTCAGTTCCAAGCCTTCTACATAAAAGAGCTAGCAGCTTCACTTCTCCTACCATGTAGCAAGTTCCTGACCCATTCCACTGACCTATCTGAATGGAATTACTGCCGTTCAACTTCCAAGTATCATAGCTGAATTCCCTTCTGTTAATTCTAGGAATACTGCCTCTTTGGCGAACTTAACTTTTTCCATCATTACAATTTCTTCCTTTTAGCACCAAGAAAAGAGTAATGGATATCCTTCTGCTGTGGCACTGTTGTTTAGTGAAGCAAATTATATCATTCTCACTAAATCCATACTAAAAATGAATTCCTCCTGGTGGCATAAACAAACTGGTCTTTAATATGCAGAATATCATAACAGATTGTCCTTGGCTGTTCACTATACTGTATGTTCTGACACTTGTTGGTGTATTTACACTGTTTCTACTAAAAAAAGATTTGATCAAGGGAAAACAGCCAAGTTCAGAATGTTTTAAATCTCCATTACATGCTGTCAAAATAACTTTTAAATATATGTGAAAGTGAATATTTGCAATTCAAAGCAAGCGCACATAAGGGGGAAATAGAAAATACTTCCCTTTCATATAAATCATATTAGGAAAAAGTTATTTGAATCATCCATTTTCCACCAGAGTCATGGAAAAATGGATGGCAGAGTACAATAGTTGAGCAGGAGATGTGATAATCAGAGAATGATGACAGATGATTTTCTGATAGTATAACCATCATTTTGATTCTCTAATAAGGACTCTAAAATCAGGTAACAGGTTTTTATTAAGCACCTACTATGTGATAGGGCACTGTCTCTGGTTCTTAGGAAATATGAAAGACACACAAGATTTGGTAACTTTGCTGACCAAGTAAGTAATCTAGTGTGGGATGTTAAGGAATAAAAAAAGAGAATGTGAAAAAAAAGTATAAGGCAACATGGGTTTAGATGCAAACCAGTGGAATTGGCTAAAAGAGAAGTAACATAAATTCAGAGAAGGAAAAATAGCCGATGATGGAATAGCTCATGTGGCCTCATAAAGGAGTCACGGAGAACATGGGACTGAAGATGGGGCCTTCAAAATTTGATACACCTTGCTTGAATGGTCAGAATAGGTAAGAGGACATTTTCAATGGGAAATTTCAAGAAAAGTCATGCAGACAGGAATGATAAAGGGGGGAGCAGTAGAGAGAACCACCCCAATTGGAGAAAACCCCGGGCACTATACAGTAGAGAAAAATCAGTGTTGATAAATCAATTTTGGATGGCCTTGAAGACAGAAACTTGAAGATAGAAAAAGCACTGCATGTGGTAAGGCCACCAATGGGATGCCTGGCTTGGATCTCTGACTATAGAGGCAGCAGCAACAAATGGAATGAATAATCAGAGTTCACTTAAGCATTCTTTGAGGTTTCCACTAAATCATGCAATGAGGAAAAAACCAAAACCAGAAACTGCAGATATAGCAAAGAAATAGAGAAGGCAGGAAGGTAGGCAAGAAAGAAAAGAAAGAAAGGAAAAAGAAAGAAAGAAAGAAAGGAGAAAGGCTCTCAACAAACCAAACAAAGGTCTCCCTATGAAGAATCATGTTCAAATAAGTAAACTGATCAATGTACTAAGAATCTTGTTCTGTGTATGCAACAACTGAGAACAATCCCCTCATTATCTCCACTCACAACAAAATTAACTAATTCAAATAATCAATATGTCATTAATGTGGTACACAGCTATTTTTGTCTTTTGCCCATTCTTTCATGTTCCATATGGTTACAGCAGGCCTAGGAAGTTGACTTTGCCTAATATAACCATACCTCCTGACTGGAAAGTTCATTCCCCAGTAGGGCCTTGAGGAAGACAGTCTGGTTGTTTCATAATGGAGATGGGACAAACCTGAGAATAAGAACTGCTACATAGCTATTTGGCTGAGGAAGCAGCAAAGACTAATCTGCAAAGATAGAGAAGAATATGCCTGAGTTACTCAGCTGGACATAGGAAGAGGATAAAAGATGTGTGGTTAAAGCTGACCTGCCCCAGCTGAGCAAAGCCCACGTCACTGAACTCCACCTGACCCCCAAGACTATGACTGAGCCCAGCTGAGATCAGCAGAGTCACTCTGCCAACCCCTACCTTCTGCAGCTGACCCTCAACCAACCCACAGGTCCGTGAGAATTAAATGTTTATTGTCCTATGCTGCTGAGATAATGCAGTCATTGGTTATGCAGCATAGTGAGGAATTAGCTAATTGAGTTGAATTAATAACATCCCTGACCTAATTTGAGTTTCTCACGATCCTTATATTTCCTTTTTGCATAAATCAGTTGAAGCAAGCAAACAACACCTGACTAATACACTAAAAGAAAAAGAAAAGAAAATCGCCACAATGTATTAAAACCAATAATCCATTTAAGTATAATGTGGGATTTCCTGTGCAAAGGGTAGATTAATACGATCAAGCTATCAAGTCATCTACTCCATTCAGGCAGCCTAAATCTCTAACACCCCACTTTAGTCCTCCATTACCCCTCAACTCTCCTACACCCATCTGCCCCCAGCCAGTGTGGTGATCCTTTTTCGGAAATTATTTTCTCTTCCAACCCATCTCAACTTATTTATTCTATTTCTCACTCCTGGGGCCATCCTGTCCACTAATGACCTCCATGGTAAATGGATTTGTTAAAAATGCAGGAGGGTATGATTGATCACGTCATACTGTGTCATCCTTTCTGCCTAGAATCACTTCTGTTTCATGCGGCCTCTTGAAGATGCAACTTCTTAATCCAAAGGAATGATCTCTAATAGCAGAGTTTCAGGCCTGTGATGGATGGGGATATTTTCTCCCTAATCTCAATTAAATAGTACAGACCCTACAGTGGGCCCTACAGTGTCCAAAGACGTAAACCAATTTTATAGTGAAAGGGTAATTTGTAAAGTTTTTTTTTTACAGAGCAAACACTTAGGAAAAAAAAATGGAGAAAGAGCAGAGAGTATGAGTACGCCTGCGTGTGTGCTTACGGGTTGACAGGTGAAAGGAAGCCTGTATATGAAAAACTTGGGAAAAACTCAAAACTCATCACTGTATAGCATCCAGGTTTCTCATAGTGCTGAAATCTAGGTCACTGTAAGGAGTGCAGTGCAGGATGAAAACTTTTTTTTCTTCTTTTTGTTTCTGCTTTTCCCAAAAGCCTCCTGACAGAGATAGATGGTGGCCAATGACAAGGATCAGGAAGTCCACCCCTTGCCACCTACGGTCGAGGAATCTTATTTGTCATTCCCAGTGCTTTCCCTTCAGTGGGAACTACTTGTCATGGAGCCTGGCTTGAGTTCTCCAAGGACAGGGAACCTGGGGCATGGGAGGAGAGACCTCATTCTTCATCATTCAGGCAGGAAAGGGAAGGATAAGAAGAGGAGAGAAAAGGAGCCATCCATGACTGAGTCTTGATTAATTACCAGTCTTGACAGTGACAGGAATGTGAAAAACAAAGCAGAAAGGTAAAAAAAAAAAAAAATTAAAAGAAATAAAAAAAGTTAAAAATTAAATTGACTTTATAGCCTCCTACACAGAAAATAATTGTATCTTGAATTAAAAAAAGTTAATCACATCAGATGTCTTATAGGCAGAATCTGAAAATCTGAAAACTATAAATAAAAAAAACAGAGCTCAAGCCTTGCATTTTCTGGAGCACCCAGCGCATCTGGGAGACCTGAAAGTATGGGAAGACATCTCTGAAAACCAAGACAGGGTTTCTGCACCTACATTTCATTTGTATCCAGTTCGCCTTGTCTATGTACTAATGGCAAAAAAAAAAAACAATCATAGCCAACACACAGAGACATCGAGACCTTTGGGGTCTTACTGCCTGGCCCTTCTTGGGAATGAGACTACCTAAATCCTGCTCTCTTTTATGGGCATCTTTCAAAGTATATCTTTGTCTTTACCTTACTTTCTTCCACAGCAATGGCTGGCCTCCAAACTACCCAGACAAAAATGCCCTCCAGCTACCTTCTGGTGTGCTAGAAATTCCCAGAAGTAGAATTGTTTCTTTAGGTTAAAGAATCTTGTTCCTGGGAGGCTTCAGCGAATCACCAAATATGTTCACTTGGAAGTTCCCAAAACAAACTGTCAGCCTTACAATTTAGCCCAAGGCTAGGAAGTTCCTAGTTCTCTCTGGGAACTGAGGGAAGAAAAAGATGATTCTGGTACTTGCATGTCAAAGGAAGGAAATGTGTGACATCAGTTGCAATCATCTGAGCAATCGCTGGAAACAGCATAACGGAAAGGTGAGAGGAATTCTGGGAAAAAGGGGGACCTGAGTCAAAAGGAAATTATGGTTATTCAAGGAGCCTAGAAACCTCCCCTCAAAAGTTCCTGTTTTTCCAATAGAAATACTGTTGATACAAACATGTCCTCTTAAAATTGCACTCATCACCTTAAACTATAAATTGTGTCATAATCCAACTGTTTGAAGAAATTTAAAACACTTCTAATTTTAAATTTGTAAATAGTTATTCCTGTTAATACATTAATGCGATTGCCTTATTCGGATTGCATTGATCACATCTGCATTCTGAAAAATCCAGTCCCAAATAATAACCACGCTAGGAGGCACTTGTTACTCACCGATAAACAGTAGGATCCATTTTTTGGTAGTATTTCTAATATATTCTTATCGAAGGAAAACACATTAGAAAACTTTTTACTCATTCAGGGCTCTCCTCCAATGCATCCTCTCTCTATGTCTCTTATTTTTTTTCTTTTCTATACTGATCTCCACAAGATGTTTCCACATAACTGTGATTAAAATGAGTGTCTAAACAGATTTGTCCCCCATCTACTAATTACCTTGGCTTCCTGGAACCTCCATTTCATTTAAGAAGGGTCTTCTCAATGGTTAAATACAAATTTTCAGAGCTTATGTGTTTAAAAAAAAACATTGCTAAAAACTGGCAAAATTAAAAATAGACTGCAACATGGACTTAAATACTTGGAACTATGATTTATTCAAACTTTAAGGCAATAGCGATATAATCTAAATTTAAATAAATTAAATTCCAAGACACTCTCTTGCTTGTTCATATTTCTCTTCCTCTTTCTTTTCACCACATCCCTTGCTCTGTGACGCTGCTAATACACTAGTAAAGGTTGAAATAAATCTCTCTGACCAATCTCTTGCCTGTGCAATTTAAAACCAAAGTCAGATCCAGAGGGTGAAATCCATCTCTCTTTTTCCCTTTTGTGCTCTCTTTAATTTATGTCTCTTTAAACAAACTATTCTTATTTAGAGGCTATAGAATATTTACATTATCACCATTCTTCCCAGAAGTTCAACTCTTTTCAAGTATATCTTTTTAGTCTCTTCAAAACCCTTCTATGACAAAGACTTTGGCAAATTCTATACCAGGATGATAAGTCTTTTTACATTACTGCTTCTCTGAGTGTGTCAACCTGTTCTCCCCAGTGATAAACTCTGCACATAGTAGGTGCTTAATAACATTAGTCACCGATCTCAGAGCTGGAAAGGACCTTCAGGAGCATTTAAGTAGTTGTTCTGAGAACCAAGGAGACAAAGTCACTTGTTTATCGTTCAATGTGATTTCACTATGCTGGATTAGATGTTGAATAACACTGGTTTGGTAAACATCGTATATGTACTTGAAAAGATGCTTCTCAGTACTTCCAGCTGGGTCCATTTGACCGCATCAAATGTTCTGCTTCAAGGCTACACGTGGCCAACACCTCCTCCTTGATTCTTTGTTGAAACAATAATGGGGAAGATGACTGTGAGCATGTACTGAATGTTTACCATGTGTCAATCACAAGTGTTTTAATCTTGAAAACTCTGTCTAAAAGGGGCACCATTATTATCCTTGGATTATCACATTCAATAGAGTAAGAATCACAGACCTAGAGAGGCTCGGTAATGTGACCACATTATACAGCTAGTCAACACAAGAACCAAGATCACAATCCAGTTCTGTCTGACTCTAGTGCCCAAGTTCCAACTCACTATAACTAGCAGGTAAAAAATGACCAGAATCTAATGAGCACTGTTCTTTCTGGGATCTCTTTTGGTTCTATAGCTATCTGAATACTCCTATTTGAGATTGTTCTGAGAGTTGATTTTCCTATCAAGTGTTAAGATAGGCTTACCCACAGCCAGTGGAATATTTATATGTAGCATTATTTATATGTAACACAGTAGGAAGTTCAGAGGCCTTACATTGGGACAAATGAGCAGTCAAATCCATATTCTACCAATCATCTGCTGTGTAGTTTTACACAAAATTGACTTCTTTGAGTATCAATGTTACAAGAGTGGTTTCCTATAAAGTTTCAAAATCTTATGTCAAATGTCCCGCAAACAGAACACTGTCAATAAATACCGTCTACTATTACGGCCGCTAACTGAAGAGTTCTTATAGCTGTCCATCTCTGCCATGATGCTGTAAATTTGGATTATTTTATAATTTTCTATCTGTCAGGGGACAAATTATGCCAAGATTGCAATGTAAGTGGATACATGGTGATTCTGAAAGACAGAATCTGGATAGATCCACAGGCATGCTGGTTTATGGCTCCTTTAAGATCAGGCAGGAGCCTTCAGGACACCTTGAACCACCACCATCAAAAGGCTGCCTCCCCACAGAGCAGTCATTAGACCAACCTGGTTGTACAAGTAGTCTTTACTTATCATGAATTAATGATTTCCCTCTATCAGGCTCTTGGCCATGCCTTTGCATTTCAGCTTGCTCTCCCTACTTCCATAATTTATTTGATTTGGTGTCTGGCCTGCATTCTCATGTCAGTTTCTCTTCTGAAACACTAGAGTGATGACTTCTCCATAGTTCATGTGTCTTATGTAATGGGGACAGCACTATCCTTAGAACACCATTCCAGCTGACCCTGACACTCAGGCAGTCACTCAGCTCATAGGAGACTATTTTGTGCTAGGGAAGTCTCTGCTGACCCCTTTTGGCTTTTTTTTTTCTTTTTCTATACCCAAGGCAAAAAAAAAAAAAAAAAAAAGGAACGCTGCCTCACTGGAGATAGGACGATCTATGGGACATCATGCATTTGATCCATGTTGGCGCTTGCTGTCATTATGTTTTAGTTAGGTGCAACTTTCATAAGGGAAAACCCTGAAGACCCCTGCTATGGCATAATTCTTTCATAATGCCTGTGTGTCCTCATTCTCAATAATTCCTAAGTGACTCAGTAGAAGGTTAAGATGAAAAGGAGGAGGTTTTGAATAAAGCAGATCAAATTTCCCTTCCCCCCTCCATGTATCTCCACCAACATATTGAGAATTCCAAAGGACCTCTAGAATAATTTGTTTTTTGGACCTCAGGATTGGAACTAGAATGGCTGTGACCTCTTTGGACCTGTAACGTTGGAGAATTGAGAGAAATCAAACATTCTCAGAGTCTGGTTATTTGGTTTCACAATACAACAGGGCCACAAAGATATTTAAATGTCAACAATGACTCTAATGAATCCTGTGTTCCAGAAAATAAGAACTAAGTGCCCATTAAAGAATGACAAATTGTTCATCCTAATTTTAAAAAACCTAGGGCCTTTAAAATAAAGAAAAAAATTTTTCTTTTTTTTTAAACAAGTATGTGTAAGTTAAACTTCACTTCACTTTTTCAATAAGAGTTATTGAATACTCACTATGCACCATGAACATTGGGTAATGGATATAGAAAGGAGACAAAATAAAAAGAAGAGGAAATACATCAGTTAAATGGGAAAAAAGCTGAAACTTTCCTGTCAGGAATAGTATGATGACAGTAAAGAAAATTTTCAATAAGGACTATGCACATTTTCAACTTAATCTGAAAATGTCTCCATGGTAAGAGTACTTCCTTTCTCTTTTGATGCAATATCTAGTCCATATGGACTGTGGCAAGAGCCATCACTGAAAATTATAGGGAAATCTGGGCAAATGAGTAGATGAAACATTATTTCCCTTTAGAGGATCTTTGAAGGAATACCCAATACAGCCCAACTCCAAAATGTAATGTGCTTCCTAGTCAGAACATATATATTCAAGTATAATGTAAATCCCTGCTCCTGCTATAAATATCGTCTTCAGGGAAATCTTTCTCAAGGAAGTGAAAAATCACAGTATAATACATTTGGATAGACACAACAAACCTGTCTCCCTTTTGATGAATTGATAAATATGTTTCTATTGTTACTGTGAAATAGGTTATATATGTATATAGTTATATGACTTTTTTTATGCATGACATAATGTGGGATTGCACTCGCCATAGATTGACTTACAGTTTTCACTGTTCTGTGTCACTGCAGAAAGTTATATTCACAGGTCTACATTGTATATATCTTGTTAGGAAGGAACTTCAGAGAAAAAGTCTTTACCAAAAAAGCAAAAAGTCCTCTCTAGATGACTTGGGCTCTGTTTTGGGAAGGCTCCCTTATTCAGGGTCTTAAAACTGCTGCTTAGGCCCTTCCTTTTATTTCTTCCTTCCTTCCTCTCCTCTCCTTCCTTTCACTGTGCCACCCAAGAAAAATCACATGACTGCTCAACAAAGACCAAAGGACAAGACCTAAATATTTATTTACCTAAGCCAGCTGGAATATAATGACCAACTGTAGCTATTCAAAATTGTGGTAGATTTAAAAGTGGCTAGTGCTCCCCCCAGGAAGTCTGAAGTTATTTGACTCACTTGCCTTGATGGCTTTATTTTGGGGAAGAGATTGCCTTTTAATGGAGACCCACTAACCATATGTCCATGAATACTGCTATGAAGGTTATTCCCTAGAAAGATAGCTACCAGAGATTTCATCTTTGTACAGTCTGAGAAAAAGAAGCATGCGCTATATAGGCTAAAGGTCTAGAGGCAATATAAATTTTTCTTCAATAAACCCTATCTTCATTCACAAATTTTCAGGTGTCTGAAATAGGGGACTTGGAAATATTTCTTAATGCTTGGCCATAGTGTTTGGAAAGAGATTCACCACCACCACCTCCACCACCAACTTTACAATAAAGATTCACCATGAATTTGTTACCCAAAGTACTGGATTTAATAAATTCATGCTATTTTTCCACTTCATCCAATGTCTTGTAATAGTGACTCAAAGCATGTTATAGGGTATTTTCTTCTCAGTTTTGAAGGAAGGAGCCAGGAAAACATGTGTAATTACCTCCGTGTAACACAACAGAAATTTTGGCCGACTTCTTATGGTAAAAACTATCTCTACAAAAGGCAACAAAACCCACCAATGCTTCACCAAGATGCAACCTGCTGGATTTCAAAATTTGGTATTCATCCATATGCTCAACAAATACTTCCTGAGTCCCTGCTTATGCAAAGCACCATACTATGAGATATGGGGAGTGGTGCATACACAGGGCATGACCCATGCCCTCAAGCCGCAACCATCTGGTAGCCCAGCTGAGATGATCTTCAGTCCCATTCAGTAAGGGTTCAATGCTGAAAATCTCAGAAGGATTACCCATAAAAATCTATTGTGATCCTGGAGAAAAACATGCCATTTTTCTCCATGTTTCTATACCCTTCAGAATAAATGATCATTGAAAACTGAATTATCAGTCAGTAGGGTAAATCCTTCCAATGAGCACTGAATTATTCTAGGGGCAATATGACGTTTACTTAGGACCCGAGGGAAAGGGTCATTGAATCTGTTTCTATTCCAGATGCCTCTTCTATAAAATGAAGATACTAATACTTTCTACTTCATTGGTATATTGTGAAGATTAAATGAGATAACGAATTTAAACCACTCAGCCCAGTTCCTAAAAATAAAAGTTAGTCCTTAACAATAATAAAAATAACAATACAGTGTCCTGCCACCTATGAAAACTGCTAAGTGGTTCCAGAACTACCTGCTTGAAAGAGGTGTTCCAGTTCTGCTCATGGTACATTGGTTTGGAATTGTTCAAAAAGAAATTATTTACATGCTTGAAAACTGCAAGCACCACCCTAGTGCTCTGCTGGCATCCTCAATTTCGGAATGTTTCTACACGAATAAAGCTCATGGCCTTCGTTCACTTCCAAAGCAGAAAAAATGGTGGGAAGGAAACTCAACAGGAAGTAATCTGTCCAGATGTTTATTTCCTTTCATTTAGGTCTGTAAGACGTAGAGATCAAATGTTCAAAGCTATTAGGAGCGAAGGAAAGTGCCAGGATCGATGCTGCAACACATTTTGCCCTGAATTATTGCTTCTACACCAGTGCTCCTGATCTAACTTCTTGTTAATGGCCTTAAATGTTTGATCTGTATCTTTTGCCAGCTCCAATACAGAAAAATCCAAATCATGGATTCCCTATAGAGCGCAAGGAAAGGAATCTGCAATGCCAACAGGGATGGCTAGGAGCCGTACTAGGTTTGAATGACCCTTCACTTCTTGGGAGGTAATGATTGCAGAGAAACCCTTACATAATAAAACACACCTACCATCAAAGTGAGACGTTTACTGTTCACCAATAATTAAAGGGGAGGTTCTTTTTAAGGGTAGAGAAGTTCAGAGAATGGATTCCCTTTCCTGTTATGTGCCTTTAGGACAATTTCAATAAAACAATGGTGGAAAGCATGAAAAGATCTAGCAACAACTCTGAGGTCTTCAGAAGCAGATCTCATCATCACTGGACCACTGCTTTCCCAACTGGATTCGCTGGCGATGTTAGTAGGTGGTATGTGAAAAGGAAAGCTTCTCTGATAAAATAATATAGAGAAACATGTCATATTAAGACAATGTACATTTCTTTTTTTTTTTTAATTATATTATGTTAGTCACCATACAGTACATCCCTGGTTTCTGATGTAAAGTTCGATGATTCATTTAGTTGTGTATAACACCCAGTGCACCATGCAATACATGCCCTCCTTACTACCCATCACCAGTCTATCCCATTCCCCCAGCCCCCTCCCCTCTGAAGCCCCAGTTTGTTTCTCAGAGTCCATAGTCTCTCATGCTTCATTCCCCCTTCTGATTACCCCCCTTTCTTTATCCCTTTCTTCCCCTACCGATCTTCCTAGTTCTTATGTTCCATAGATGAAAGACATCATATGATAACTGTCTTTCTCTGCTTGACTTATTTCACTTAGCATTATCTCCTCCAGTGCCGCCCATGTTGCAGCAAAGGTTGAGAACTCGTTCTTTCTGATAGCTGAGTAATATTCCATTGTATCTATGGACCACAATTTCTTAATCCAGTCATTCGTTGAAGGGCATCTCGGTTCCTTCCACGATTTAGCTATTGTGGACAATGCTGCTATGAACATTGGGGTGCATATGGCCCTTCACTTCACTACGTCTGTATCTTTGGGGCAAATACCCAGTAGTGCAATGGCTGGATCACAGGGTAGCTCAATTTTTAACTTTTTAAGGGACCTCCACACTGTTCTCAAGAGTGGCTGTACCAAATTGCATTCCCACCAACAATGTAGGAGGGATCCCCTTTCTCCACATCCTCTCCAGCAATTATTGTTTCTTGCCTTGTCAATTTTTGCCATTCTAACTGGCGTAAGGCGGTATCTTAGTGTGGTTTTGATTTAAATTTCCCTGACGGCTAATGATTTTGAACATTTTTTCATGTGTCTGTTACCCATTTGTATGTCATCATTGGAAAAGTGTCTGTTCATATCTTCTGCCCATTTTATGATTTGTTTATTTGTTTCTCGTGTATTGAGTTTGAGAAGTTCTTTGTAGATCTTGGATACCAGTCCTTTATCTGTGGTGTCCTTTGCAAATATATTCTCCCATTCCGTGGGCTGTCTCTTAGTTTTTTTGACTGTTTCCTTGGCTGTGCAGAAGCTCTTTATCCTGATAAAGTCCCATAAGTTCATTTTATCTTTTATTTCTCTTGCCTTTGGCGATGTGTCGTGAAAAAGGTTGCTCTGGCCGATGTCATAGAAGTTGTTGCCTATGTTCTCCTCTAGAATTTTGATGGATTCCTGTCTCACATTGAGGTCTTTCATCCATTTGGAGTTTATTTTTGTGTATGGTGTGAGAGAGTGGTCAAGTTTCATTCTTTTGCATGTAGCTGTCCAATTTTCCCAGCACCATTTATTGAAGAGACTGTCTTTTTTCCACCGGATGTTTTTTCCTGCTTTATCAAAGATTAGTTGCCCAAAGAGCCGGCATTTCATTTCTGGGTTCTCTATTCTGTTCCATTGGTCTACGTGTCTGTTTTTGTGACAGTACCATGCTGTCTTTGTGATCATAGCTTTGTAGTACAGCTCGAAATCTGGCATTGTGATGCCCTCAGCTTTGTTTTTCCTTTTCAACAGTTCCTTGGAGATTCGGGGCCTTTTCTGGTTCCATACAAATTTAAGGACTATTTGTTCCAGTTCTTTGAAAAATGTCCTCGGTATTTTGATCGGGATAGCATTGAAAGTGTAGATTGCTCTGGGTAGTATGGACATTTTAACTATGTTAATTCTTCCAATCCATGAGCATGGAATATTTTTCCATCTTTTTATGTCTTCCTCAATATCTTTCAAAAGTGATCTATAGTTTCTAGCATATAGGTCCTTTACGTCTCTGGTTAAGTTAATTCCAAGGTAACGTATGGTTTTTGGTGTTATTGTAAATGGGATGGATTCCCTAATTTCTCTTTCTTCAGTCTCGTTATTCGTGTATAGAAATGCAACTGATTTCTGGGCATTGATTTTGTATCCTGCCACCTTACTGAATTGTTCTATAACTTCTAATAGTTTGGGAGTGGATTCCTTTGGGTTTTCCATATAGAGTATCATGTCATCTGCAAAGAGAGACAGTTTGACTTCTTCTTTGCCAATTTGGTTACCTTTTATCCCTTTTTGTTGTCTGATTGCTGTTGCAAGGACTTCTAGTACTATGTTGAATAATAGTGGCGAGAGTGGGCATCCTTGTCGTGTTCCTGATCTTAAGGGAAAGGCTTCCAGCTTTTCCCCATTGAGAATAATGCTTGCAGTAGGCTTTTCATAGATGGCTTTTATGAGATTGAGAAATGTACCCTCTATTCCTACACTCTGAAGGGTTTTAATCAGGAAAGGATGCTGTATTTTGTCAAATGCTTTTTCTGCATCAATTGAGAGGATCATATGGTTCTTGAGTCTTTTCTTGTTGATATGATGTATCACATTGATAAATTTGCGAATGTTGAACCACCCTTGCATCCCAGGGATGTATCCCACTTGGTCATGATGGATAATCCTTTTAATGTACTGTTGGATCCTATCAGCTAGGCTCTTGTTGAGAATTTTGTCGTCCATATTCATCAGGGATATNATCATATGGTTCTTGAGTCTTTTCTTGTTGATATGATGTATCACATTGATTGATTTGCGAGTGTTGAACCATGCTTGCATCCCAGGTATGAATCCCACTTGGTCATGATGGATAATCCTTTTAATGTACTGTTGGATTCTATTAGCCAGGATCTTGTTGAGGATTTTGGTGTCCACACTCATTAGGGAAATCGGTCTGTAATTCTCCTTTTTGATCGGGTCTTTGTCTGGCTTGGGGATCAAGGTAATATTGGCCTCATAGAATGAGTTTGGTAGCTTTCCTTCTGTTTCTATTTTTTGAAATAGCTTTAGGAGAATAGGTATTA